>NC_041397.2:242092865-242102865 GCF_900747795.2 Erpetoichthys calabaricus
TGTTATTTTGACCCATGGTGCTCCTATCATTTTTTTTATGAATTGTAAGCTATGCCCCTTTTATAGTGTGCAGGCCACAAAGCCTGTTTCTTGAGTTTTGGGAGTTTACCTTGTATTAATTGAAGTCTACTTAGTGTTTTTCAGGCCTGTTTGAGTTTGAGGCCTATTTTGTGTAGCAATCATAAAATACTTAGTATCTATGGATAATGTAAGCTGCATTTGGATATAAATTAAGTAAAAATAATAAAATATCACATATGCCTGCATGACTGTGTTGAGCACGAATCACAGTATTATACTAATTATTGATTAGGTTTGCTGATGGTAAGTTTGCATTATCCGTGATGTGCTCACAAATAAGTCTGAGTCATTATCTGCAGCAGGGTAGACACAAAGTGTGATGGTGTCACTCCAACATGGTAAAAATCAATACTAAGTAGACATATAAAGGGTTGGTTTTTATTTAAAAGGAGGGCTAACAGCTTCTGTTAGCCCATAGAAATAATACAACATCCATCTGCCCTGATCTGCCTGTGTCCTAAATGCCTTCCAGGCAACAGCCAGCTTTCTTTTCCCTTTTCATTACATCTCCTCTCCCCTGCATTCTCAATTTAATTTCTTTCCTGTAAAGCTGCCTCCCTTCTGAATCAGTGAGCTCTGGCACCCAATGGCCACTCGTACCTGGGTGCTTTGGAGATCTGTCCTGGAGTCACAGTCTGTCTTAGGTATTTACCAAGTAATAGTGTCCTTTGGCAGCCCCTGGCCGTATTGTATTCCATCCCCACAGGTGCCTTATGAGGAGGTCTTTCAGACAGTGAGCTGAGGTGTCCTTACTGTGTTTCCTCTTGATGTTCTTGTTCCAGGCACACTGCTTTGCTTTTACAGAAGTGCCTTGTGTCTTAGAAAATTATCCCATTATTTAATAGGCCTCTGAACACCTTGTGTAGCTCTGTTTTCTGTCACAGCTGGGGTCATATCTGTGACAAACATCACTGAAGTGTCATTTTTATGATTTCATATCTTTCATCAGAATGTGAAAATGCAGTGCAAATCTCAGACATGGTTAATCTGAATTGGATTCCAGGGTGGGAGGGCAAATGGATAGGCTTGCTTCTCCATCAACTGGGTTTTGAAGTAAAAGCGATCATTTACCGACCCCCCCCCCCCCCCCCCCGCCAATGACATGCATTAAATAATCTTGAGACGACCCATTTTTCATTTAAATAACATGGAAATGCCAGAATGGAGCAGGCGACAGCTTTTTAATATGGAACTGGGGGCCGCCTGAAGGCAGAAAGCCTTTTGGGGATCTTCAAAACTCTGTCTTTAGCTGAATACCCTTTATTAAATTTTTATTAATATCAAAGATTCTTGTGAATCTTCTATATTTGGCCATTGTTCACTTTGTGTATAATGACTGGCAGTTTTTCATCGAACTACAAGTTTTAAAATAAACTTGAATATATCAGTTGTCACAAAAGCCACAAAGAGCCATAGCAAGGTTTGGGGCAGCCACCCATATAATTGGTATCCTGGCTGCAAAGTCGTGAGTAAGTTACACAGCACTGATGTGCACAAAACTGAGTCCAAAACAGAACTGAGGGAATAGGGAAAAGGTTGAGGCTTTTAAAGGGGAAGACAGGAAGTGAGATCATAGGGGTCGGGCTCATGAAGGTCTTCAGCCATTGGCTCGAGCCCAGATGTGATATCACAGGGGCCAGAGCTGGCAAGGTCTTGTTCCATGGGCTCGGTCCCAGAAGTGATGTCAAGAGAGCCAGGTGGAATCTCCCGTGAATGGTGTGCAGGCAAGGGAGAAAAAGAGTCAGTGCACTCTGCCACATCCCGGTATGACTTGGAACTGCCCTTACTCAAGCCCTTTAGCTGCTTCCCATGCACACGTGTATGACACAGTATATACTTTTATTCTACCATTTATGTATTATGGGGCATTGTAAAAAACAAAATGGAAAATGGAATCAAGAGTACATCTAAGTGAGATGATTTGTTCCACACACTAGTCAGAATGTATATGTGCACAGAGGTCATAGACTTTTATACCTGTTCTGTCTTCTATGGGATTATGGACAGAAGGACCTCCATTCTTTAAAAGCAGGATCAGACTTGATCATGTAAATATTAACACAGGGTGGTCCAGCTCTGCTCCTAAAAACATTTTGCTAGTTTCTATTTGGTAGAATGAAATACCCTTGGTGCTTAGAGGAGGCAACATTGCCATTCTGTCAATAGAAATCTGATGAGGAGCAGTGCCCCTTAAATTATCTACCCATCATTTATCAGATCCATTAAATCCGAGTCACGAGGATCATCAGCCCATCAGAGAGCCCACTCAACCACAAGCCCCAGAAGCCTATTATTCTGACTCTTGTTGGGACGTTTTAGAGACGCTAATCCTTAAACATACATTTCCCATTTTCTTCGTGTGACAAGAAATTGGAAGAAAAATGCACACAAATAAGGGAAGAACATGTAAAGAGAATGCAATTTAATTTTTTCAGTTTTTTTAAAAAAATGTGTAATATTTAACTTGTATGCATTGATTTAGGATTTTTTAGATGTAACTTGTAAGTGAATAAACTATGTGACCAAGACTATACTTATATTATAGAGCACATAAGGGAACACTAGCATTACTTTAATTGTGTGTATTTAAACAAGAGGTTTAGCATAAGTTTAGGAGAAGGAAAATGAAGGCACAGGGCAGGACATGCATGTCATCAGCTTAATGACATCCTACTATGAGGGACAGCTGGGGAATGTACAGAGAATCTGCAGAGACTGAATTGTGAATGAAGACAAGTGTTTTAAGGTCTAGCGAGAGATGCAAACGTTTTGGGCCATGTTTGACACCACTTGAGAAAAGGGTCCATTAGATCTGTTTTCCTTTTGAACCATCAACTGAACAAATAGCAGAGTATTTGAATAGAGTATTGAATTCTGAGATGTAAATGAGGTAAGAATTATGGGAAGGAAATGCAAATTTAAAGCAAAAGGTAAAAAGAATTGTTTTTAGCTATTTAAATGTTTATACTTAAACTACAAAAACTAACCAGAGTGTATATGCTTGTAAGAAGGTTTGAAATAGGGCCTTTTGGGGACTTAGTTGTTTAACTTATTTCTCAAAATTAGCTAAAGCTAACTTCAGGGTGACAGGTAACAAAGACCAAGTGTAAATTCCCAGTCAAGACCAAGGGTAAATTCTCAGTCTTACAATTTTGACTAAGGTAACCTACTAAAAATAGCCCCCAAGCCACGGTTTAAAAGAAAGAACCTTTATTGTTGTGTGGCAGAAGGTATATGGCTTTTAAGAGATGCAGACGTGAAGCAGATGACATTTGGCTTTTAAAAACAGATGCATGCTGTATGAGGAAAAAGGTACACTACCACCTTCAAAATGAAAAGATAAAAGATTTCATTAATAAATAAAAGATACCATGGCAGTGCATACTTATAAAGAATATCTGAGCTGGATTAAGAACAACGGACTCTTTAAATTATATGGACACCTCTGTCTCGGTCACACTGAAGCAAAGCTTACTGTTAGGACGTTGACTTGAATCATTCAGGTTGCATCTTTTCTTCTGCTTTTGACTTTTAGTATTTAATACCTGGATCCAGATTTTGCATATTTTCTCAGGGCAGCATGGTGGCGCAGTGGTAGCATTGCTGCCTCACAGTTAGGAGACCTGGGTTCGCTTTCCGGGTCCTCCCTGCGTGGAGTTTGCATGTTCTCCCCGTGTCTGCGTGGGTTTCCTCCGGGCGCTCCGGTTTCTTCCCACAGTCCAAAGACATGCAGGTTAGGTGGATTGGCGATGCTAAATTGGCCCTAGTGTGTGCTTGGTGTGTGGGTGTGTTTGTGTGTGTCCTGCGGTGGGTTGGCACCCTGCCTGGGATTGGTTCCTGCCTTGTGCCCTGTGTTGGCTGGGTTTGGCTCCAGCAGACCCCCATGACCCTGTGTTCGGATTCAGTGGGTTGGAAAATGGATGGATGGATGGATATTATCTCATTGAAACTTGCCTTGTTAATTGATATCATCAGCCCCAGTGAAATTGAAGCATAAGGATAACCTTGCATTAGAATATCCTGGCCTTGTCGGAGCATGTCTTGTATGCTTACAATTGTGCAGCCCTTTCAGGGGTAACGATGAGGTAACCAGCCTCATATTGCCATACTGCAAATATGTTAGATTTGTGCAGCCCTTTCAAAGGTAGTGATCTGTAAACTGAGTGTCTCATCTGTGAATTGCAGCAGATGTACAGCTCTTAGAAAGAATCATGGCCTTTGCTAAGGTAGTTTGAAATTTCGGTAGCCCATTCAGGGGTGGCGATTCGGATGTCCTGACAGCAGGGCAGGATGTGCCATGTAGGTGCACTGCAGCAGCCAAGCTTTTTGGTGGAGGTGGGGGAGACCCAGCATCTTATTTTCCTAGGCGCGCCATCCCTTTTCCCAACACTTCACCCCTATACTTTGATCTGAACATCCATGTATGACTTGCGAGAGCAGTCCTTTCCCTCTCTTCTTTGAACAAATATGTATAGCTGCAGCCATTAAGGCTCTGTAGTTTGGGCACAATCTTTTACTTTTTACCTAGGGCAGCAAAGGAAATGGAGCCGTCACTGCCCGACAGGAGTGGAGCTTGTGAGTGGAGTGACATGTGGCCCTTGCTAAGGTATTAATGCTGCAGTAGCCAGACTCAGCCATCATTTAGATACTGACGCTGAGGTAGCCAGCATCAACCTTTGCGGCCTACGATAAGAATGAGTGATGAGTGAATGTCATATAAGTAAGTAAGTATTGTGGGCTTGTACATCAAAATCAAGTAAATCAAGACTAATTTAGGCATTTCTGTTATTGACTTGTCCTGCAATATAAAAAAACCTTATCGGTTAAAGCACCTTTTTTGAACTCCCTTACATGATAAAACAACATGCAAGCTCCACACAGGCATGATCAAGTCAGTAATCTGAATGTGGCCTCCTCATCCAGCTGTGATGTGCAGCCCTAACTGCTGCACCAATGTGCTGTCCCAGCCATTAATTCTTTATTTTATAAAGAACCTTGCATGAGAAGAATCATCACTAAAATCTTAACAGAGAACATATTAATAGATAATATACATTTTCTTTAAAAAAAACATGGCAGCTTTAATAAGCAGCAGGGTGTTGGGTTTGCTAACTTTCTGAAGGGCTAGGCTGCCACCAGACAAAAGCCTATTGCAGCTTAACCCCCCCCCCCCCAAACCCCCAAAATGGCCTCACCCTGCTATGCCCCAGGTCATCTCTGCCCTTTGGGAAGCACCATCTATAGAGCCATCTAATTAAATAAACGCTGGCTAAAAAAATGAAAGCTCATCTGAAAGCGCTCCCTCGAGGCACTGGATCTCTTCCAAACAGAAGTCTGATGAGCTGAGGTGGGTGATATTTGTCTGTAAACCAGAAGTTGCACCACCTCCGCATCATTAAAATCTATTTCAAAATATGTACATCAGTGGTAGGTGTTAAGCCTGTCTTTTTTCTTGCCTACACCTTTCACACTCTCATGGGGGCAGGAGTGTTGTGAAATGGTATCACAGCGAACCGAATGTCACTGTCATGTGTAATTACACGTCGCATTGAAACATCTCATTTACTTTAATACAGAAAATTGAAAATTATAATGGTTCTTCTTCTGTTTAATAAAGGCCTGACAAAAGAGTCTTTGCGCATTTTGGTGAGGGGGGTTTCCACAAATCCCAGTGCTAAGTTACATTGAACGAATAACGTTTTTTTTGTTCCACTAGCTAAGCAGAGAGCACAGACACTGTGAGCATCAGCATGGCCTCCGGGATTTCACCTCCTTTCTTTGTTTCATTCCTGTTTTTCAGTTGGAGTGCTGCTTCCCTGCCAATGACCCCTAACTCTCAAGGGTGGTCAAGGGGACAACGTTGTTCACCCGATTCCATACTGCCACTTCAAACCAGTTAGTTTTGAACTTGTCAAATAGAGGGGGGCTCTTGAGAGTTCCTCGAGTGAAGACAAGATAAATACTTATGAAGAACGGGTTTATAATAATGGAATGATGATATAAGAGGAAAAATACAAAAAACAAAGTAATTCTCGATGTCTGCATCTACAATTTTGGACTGGTAGCTAGTTCGTTTTACTACTAGTACTCTACAAGTACTCCTTGCTCACCTTCCTACAGTCTTTATCCCACCAGATGAGCTGTTGGTCAATCACTCACCTCCTGTTATAAAATCGTCCCACAAAGAAGCATAAAAAAGAGTACGGACCTCCAAATCAAAAACACCCAAAAAGGTCAGACATGCCTGTTTTTCATGTCTGAGCCTACTGAATAGACCTCACCACATGGCAGCCTAACCCCAACTTAAAGGCAGGCTTCAAAGTTGCCTGCCCCCAGAAATGATACAAAGCTTTTAAAATCCAAAAAATGCTAAATGGTCACAGAAATGAAGAGAGGAAAACCATAAAAACTGTAGTCCAAGGACAAAGATGATTACAAAAAGAACAAAGACAATTTAAGTCAGTCCAAAAATGGCAAATCTAAAGTTTTTTAAACTTGAAAACAGTATTCTATTTGTAGTTGAGGTGTGTGCTCAGGACATGTGGAGCCCCACTGTTTCCAATTCACCCCATGTAGTCATTTGCTTCATTTGCTTTCTCTCAAGTTTCTATTCCCTCCTCCACAAAGCATCTCTCAAAACTATCTATGTCATAAATTATTTGGCTAACAGACCTTTTACCATCCATTGTATTGTCCTGGCAAACCATCTTTCTAAATATCAAGAAATGCTCTATTAATCACAATCACCAGCACATCGCCAGATTTAAATCTGTCCACAGACTGTGCCCTACCAGCCTGAGACATCTTATAATGGGACTAGAACTAGATTGCCTATGTTATCTTTGCCCTCTTAAAGACCCTGGCACATTCCTCCAGGTATTATGGGAATGTCCTACAGCTGCATCTCTCTGTGGCTGAATCCGTGTCCACAACTTTTTCTCTCCCCATTCATTTGTTCCTTGAAGTTCTTCTCCTTCTAGGCTCTTAATGATTGCAGCCAATTCAGACAAACTGCTTTCAGCCTCTCACTGGAAATCTCCTGGCCTTGTCTCTCCCTCAATCTTGAAGTATCTATTTTATAATCTTAGCCTTGTTGAACTGTCTGCATCTCAGATCAACTCTTCCATGTCTGCTATTCACAACTGGCTTCATTCTTTGCAGATAGTAAAGGGTTGGTTGGAGTTTGCTGCATGAGGTAGTTTCACCTATTCGACTTTTCTTGATCTTTCTAGAGCCTTAGGCCTCTCAAACCAGTAATGTAGCCTGTCTTCTGTGTATTCATGTAGTCTGTCATACACTGCATGAAAGGTGTGTGTGTGTGTGTGTGTGTGTGCACAGCATCTGCCTACACACTAATATTGTGGTGTAAAATTTTGTATGTTCTTATTTGTAACTTAGACAAAGCAATGTAATATGAGCGTTATATCATTGACAGGAACAGCGGTGGTTTGATATTTGGATAACCCCCCACCCCCATCCCTTTTAAGACTTAGTCTTTGTAATTTTATGACAGGGTGGGGGGAGTGCTCTGCAGGACTCTCTCAATCAACTGACACAGGAAAGCCAGACTACCTAGCTGGCAAGCACCAGCTCAACAGATGGTTTTGGAGACAGGTGTGAAAGGTATTGCGCCCCCCCCATTGGTCTGAAGTATGGCTGTTTGGGATTGGTTTGAATCAGAAGCCATGCTAAAGCAAGATGCCCTATTGGTGTAAGGATTTGGACAAAGAATGTATAAATTCTGTTGCTTTACTGATCAGTCTCTCTCACACCATTATGATGAAGGAGCATCTCACACACCATGAACTGAAAAGAAGAGCACACTGAGAAGGACAACTCGGCAGCCTTATTGAGAAAGGCATGCATCCTGTCCTGAAGAAAAGCCATAAAATGCTGACTTTACTAGAGACATTTTAATAACAAGTTTGTGTGCCACCTGAAACTACACACCAGCATTTATCAGGATGTGTGGTTGACAATATTCAAATGTACTTTGCTTATTGTTTATGAATATTATCAATAATACATTATTTAAAGTTGTAACTTAACTCCTGCTTGTCTTTTACTCTATATAATTGCATTAGGTTATAGATGTAAAAGGGAAGGTGGGGAGAAGTTATATGGTACAATACCTTATAAACAGTGGCAAGTGTATGGGGTTTGAGGCATTCTGACAAAGGTTACACATTAATAATACAAAAAGGGAAAATAGAGTAAAATAGAGCTCTACCAAGACAAAACAATACACACTCACACTTTCACTTGCAAATAGTCATTTGTACATCTCTTTTATATTTGTACTATTCTGCAACTTTGCATGAAGTTTTTCTGTTTAACTTATGCTGTGTATGTTATTTGTATGTGACATTGTGTTATGTTATAAGCATCTCCAAATCTACCAAGTCAAATTCCTGTACATTAAGTACTGGTGAATAAAAGTGATTCTGATTCTGATTTGAGATTGGATATTTCCATGAGACTGGGTGTGTTCTTTTTAACAAAGTTACATCTCCCATTTTTTATTTTTTTATTTGACAGCTAAAAGGAAAGTTTGTCACTAAAAAAGCAGGTGGGCTTTGCTTATGCTGTGGGGCAACTGAACCGCTAGATCTCTGATCCGACATTGTTAATTATTTGTTTATTTATTCTTTTTTTTTTTTAAGAAAAATATTTTCCCTCTCATGCTTCTGTAACTGGCAGAACAAACACCAGGGGCCTCATGTATAAACAGTGTGTACGCACAAAAATGTTGCGTATGCCTGTTTCCACGCTCACATTGCGATGTATAAAAACTAAACTTGGCGTAAAGCCACACACATTCTCATGCCAGCTCAATCCCTGCTGTACGCAAGTTCTCTGCTCGGTTTTGCAAACTGCCAGCACCCAGCGTTAAAGCAGTGCTTTTGTTCCAGTGTGCTTTCCCTTTCTTTTTTAGATACACATTCTTCATGCGACTTTATCAAATACACTGAAATTAACTGCATATTGTTTATTAGTTTAAGGCATCTGATTATAATTAATCTGTAACAATATAATGGTCCACGAAATGGCCAAACTATTCCAAATACTATAGCTGCTTTAGCATTGTTACTCTCAAGTATTTATCCCACTGTGTCACAATTCTACAGCAGCTAATCGGAAAGACAATTATCAGTATACAGCATCAAGCACACGCTGCCTCAGCCATGCTGTCTATTGAACTGCTCTCATATGGCAAACGCTTCGGAGCCTTTCCTGTAGGGACCTCGCGGTTCAGAAACAGTTTCATCCCAACAACTATAAACGCACTCAATCAGTCCATCAAGTGCTCCTTGTAGAACTGTTTGTACTTATAAGTACAATCAACTCACTGTAAACTTGCGATACAGTTATACTATTGCACAACCTGAGCCACTTTATAAAGCACTATTTACATATGATGACGATATTATTTTAAGATGAAATGCAGCAAAATATGTTTATTATATTACTAGTCATTTAGCCCGTTACAATAACGAGCGCTAGAACAGTAGTGCATAAACATTAGTAGGAACAGTCTATATTAAATGGCAAGGGACTTTGACCTCATTCTTTTTGTTGGTCGTATTTTTTTTTCTTTCAGCCTTTCTTTTGTTGATGTTTACTTGCTGAGCTGACCGTTCTTCGTGGGCTGCCGCCGTGTATTGTGTGTCTTTAATTTTCTGTGACAGTAATACTGTCTTGTACGGCTCTATTCAATATGGGTGGGTAGATAATTTAGTTCAAATGGCTCTGGAATATGTGAAGAGCAACAGGTGCAGATCTTTATTTACGCGCGCCTTTATTCGCTGCGCCCAATTGAGGTCGTCCTTTTGAGGCTCGCCTTTTTGTGCGCGCCCTTATTGAAGGATACCGTCTTGTACGTCTGGCGGTAATACAGGCGTGCGCGTCGGTAATATGC
>NC_041397.2:242110365-242275365 GCF_900747795.2 Erpetoichthys calabaricus
TGTTTTCACCATAGGAAAATTCAGAACACAGAAAGTCACTGCTGCCACCCCCAATTCATGTTACCTAGCCTTATTCAAGATTCCTGATTTTTTATTTTCACTAGAGATCTTTATTTAAGGCAGAATTAATTGATGGAAACACTTCTAGACTGAAACGAAACACTGGAAATAAAATGCAATTCCATCTATCCACTACCATGTCCGCTTATTTCAAACCTGGAACATTGCTACCATCATCTGTTTCCACTTGGCCTTGTATTTGCCAGAATAATGTTCTCCCTCACATCATTACTGTCTGTCATTTCCTGGATGTCATCTGTCCACCGTGTTAATAATAATAAGAAGAATACATTTAATTTATATATAGTGCCTTTCCCATGCTCATGGCCCTGTCCATTTCTGTCTTCCACAGTCCTGCATTAACTCATCTTTAGCTGAGTTCCTTGCAATATGATTGAAGAATTAACACTTTCTCATCAATGTTATTTCCAACATAAGTGGTTTCACAACACTGACTCTTTCCAGCACCTCCTCATTTATGACCATGTCTATCCAGCTAATTTTTAAGAAACTCCAATAGCACCATAATACAAAGCTTGCGATCTTCTTTTTTTAGAGACATTGTAAGGGATGTAATGTTTGTGCAGCATACCTGAGAACAGGCAAGATTTGCATTTTTGACAGTCTTTTCTTCATGCTTAAAAAGAGATTGTTCCTTATCAGCTTTTTTGTTTCTTGAAAAACCTTGTTTTGCCTTGGCAATTCCAACTCTGACCTTAACATCGTTCTTCAGGTTTTCATTTCTCCATACTTTGGAAGTTCGTTACTTGTTTTATTCTTTCATTTTCCAGCATTAGTTTTACTTCTTTGTGTCCTGCTTTTTGTCTTTTGCATGTTTATTTAGAATGTGTCTTCTTTACCCTTTTCTGCTATCTTATTAAGTACTTGGTTGAGGTCTTCCTTCTAAACTGCGAAAAACCATATCATCTGTGAAGCTCGTCTTAGATTCATGTGCTGGAATTCCAACTTCTTTGCGCATACCCTAAAAGCTCAGTATGTTTAAGTGTTGAATGGCAGTGGAGACAGAACACATCCTTGCCTTAAGCTTCTTTGTACTGTTATTGCATATTGTCATTAGATATCCATCTTCATAAACCATTGCTGTTTGTTATAGACTGGCTATGAGACTGATATCTTTTTCACAGACACCTCTTTTGAAGATGGCTTCTTTGAGGATGTCATGTTCGACTCAATCAAATGCCTTAACAATGTCAATGAAACACAGCTGTGTTTCTGTTGCTATTTGTTCCGATTTGCTGGCAGAGTTTTCAATATGGTGACACACTCAATGGTCCTTTTGGTTGGAAGCCATAGTGCAGTTCAATGATTTTGGTTTTTTTTTCTTATTTTGTGAATTTCATATGAATTGTTTTGCTCATTACTAGTCACAACACTAAGCACTAGGTGTTCAATTCCATGGCTTAACCACTACCCGAAGGAATGAAAAATCAAAACAGAGATCTCCTTTATATCTGTTTGGTTTCTCCTAGACAACAATAAGATCAAAATTAATTAAAATGTAGACATTTTTCTTTTGCCTTATGCTTCTCAGACATTTCTCCTGAGAAAAAAATCTCCCGGAATGCACTTAAGAGTATCCTCTCAGCAAAGTCACACAATGGGCTCAAATTTTCCAAGTAGTGTCTTGACAATTCTTTGCATTGTATGCTCTGTAATATCTAGTGAAATGTATGGACAGTTGTCTGTGGTGATACAACACCTTAATAGGATTGTGAAAACTGTAGTCGATGCGTCTGAATAATTCTATTAGTTGCTCTAATTTATATTGCTGTGCTCCAAATAGACCACACTCATTTTTGAAGAAAAGGCAGGCAGTGTGGCAAAGAGGTTAAAAAGTGGTTTAAATCCCACTACTGACACCATTGTGTGACCATGAGAAAGCCACTTCAAAAGAAGTGCAACCGATCATCACAAATGTTGCAAGTCACCTGGATAAAGGTATCAGTCCAATAATAAGTAACAAATATAAAGTCTTAAAAGAGATTAAAAGAAAGTCTAGAAGATCTCACAAAATATGCTGTGCTTTTCAAACCAAATTCTCAATTTTGACTCCTTTTACCTCAGTTGTATCTTATATCTCCCTTTTGCATAAAGATACTTAGCCTAAGGAATTTTAGGAGGCACACCGATGGTAAAGATGATTCTTAATTGAAACATAAATGAGAATCTTTTTTGAGTCTTATGAACTGTCAAAGATCATCTGTTGAGCAGTCAAATTGTTCTGTGGATATATTTATGAGACCAACTATCCCATTTTCCACCATTTCAAGGATTTCAAAGGTTCAGAGATCATCCACTAATCCCCTGGAGGATATAGCAGGGTTCACTCCAGTACTGGTATTACAAACCCAAAAGAATCCTTAATTTTTGACATGTCCCTAGACATTCCTGTGCCAAATGTGACCCCAGTGAAGCCTACCTCTGCTGTGAACATTCTTTGAGAGTGTCAGTATTCATTTCACAGTATTCACGTTCATCATTATGTTTAAAATTAGTCATTGTTTTTGAGGCCTATATTTCAGTGTAGCAGCCATACTGTCTATGGCAATGATGTATGTTGCCAGTTACATATGAGTAACAGTGCAGTCCAAGCTTTTGAATTAACTTTGAAAAACCTAGATACCAAAATGGGAGCACCCACATAAACAAATACACTAAATGGTGGTGCCAATGAAAATAATAAATTTACAAAATGTTAACAAAGTGATTTCACTGAAAAAAACAATAAAAAATAAATAATGAAAAACAATGGTAAATTATTTGCATTTTCCTGACAATCTGGAACCCAGACACATTATCTGAGGTCAGAATATGCCGCCATGAAAACCAGGCCATTAGTGGATGTCATTTAATGCAAAAACAAGATGGGAAATTTCCCATAAAGCAAAGCCAATCCAGTCAGCATCATTCCAGAACAGACTAAACTAATTGCAAGTGAGATTTGGAAAGTTACTGGCTGTTTCAAGAGACCGAAAGAAAGACATTGTTTTAGAGAAATTAAAACGACTTCAGCATGTAGGATTTTCCAAACAGCCAAATTGTAAACTACTCCAAGGAATGTACTACACTGCATAACCAACAGATTGTCTTTCTCAAAATATTTAGTGCCTTCCATTGACATCAAATGCTTTCTAATCAACTTTTAGTGACTGCCTAGGGGGGATTTCCAGTCTTGTAGTACATGCTGTTGACCTTGGTTGCATGAAACTTTAATGCTCTGCGTTTTTGCGCAGTGAATGTGAGCAGCAAGCCACACTCACTTGCTTATAATTAGGGACGATCAAACAGGGAATTCCCAGCAGCCTCTTGAATGCTCCTGAGACCCGCTGTCTTAGCTGTCGGAGGCATGTGCAAATGTACAGCTGCGAATGAAATGTACTAGCAGACCCTTTTTTCTCAGTCATCTCAGCAGTGTGTCTCCATGGAATGGCTGACTGTCAGCATGCACAAAGCTCTGAGAATCAAAGTTTCAGCAGGCTAGCTGAAGGACCAAAATCATGGATCGATGTCTACAAATATAAGTTGTGGCCAAAAGATGAAAGAGAAACAAAATGTGTATTTAAATTAAGTGATTGTTCACTGAGTTACATCCAGACATGCACAGGGTCATTTAAAATATGAGGGGCCTATCCTTGAGACCTCTGGGACTTTGAAAAAGGTCTAAACATTGGAATTTGTGGCAGGAGATTCCTTGATGAAAACAACTTAGTTTGTTGAGGGATGGTGTCTAAGAGAATGGAAGGGCATCATCAGCAATGAGCACCAATGGCCATAAGAAATTTAATCTCAAATCACAATCTCAGTGTTTCAATTGAAATCCAATGTACAGTAACAGAGTGGAAAATGAAAATTCCTCTCTTTGGCAGTCAACGGGTGGTTGAGATCTTACTAACTTACTTATGCCTGTCGCCATTCTTAGGGCATTTGCCACCATCAAGAGTTCTCCAGGAATCACTGTCTTTGGCCAGTCTTTCCAATTGTTCCCATCCTTTTGGTATCTGCTTCAAGGTCCCACCGCCATGTGTTTCTTGGCCAGTCACTTTTCCTCTTTCCCTGGGGATTTCATGTGAGGGCTTGCCTTGTAATGTTTGAGACTGGCTTATGGAGTGTGTGGCTTCTCCACCTCCAATGTCGCTTTAGAATCTTCTCCTCTACTGGCTGTTGTTTGGTACACTGCCATATTTTTCAGTTTCTGATGATATAAGGCCAGTGAATCCAGAGGATTCTGGACCTTTCTGTCTGGACCTTTTTGGTGGTGGTTGTGGAGGTCCTCTATTTCTCAACTGTGTAGAGTAGGACTAACTTTACAAATGAATCAAAGAGCCTAATCTTGGTGGCACAGGACAGGTCCCTGCATTCCAGTTCTTCAGTTGGAGGAAAACTTCCCTAGCCTTGCTGATCCTGGCATAAACACAGGCCTCCACCCTACTTTGCTTGTCAGTAATGCTGCCAAGGTATGTGAAGCTTTCCATCTCTCTAGTTCTTTGCCTTTTAACGTGTGGTAGGATGTACAAACAGTTGACCTTAAGGGTCTTGCACTTTCCTTTATAGATGTTAAGTCCCAAGAAAGAAGAATAGTCTGCAATGACACTGGTATCTTCCTGCATGTGTTGTTTAGTGTGGGAGAGGACAGCCAGGTCGTCAGTGAAGTCAGATCAGTCCATGAAAAATTCTCTAGAGGACAATGTCATTAGGCAGCACTTCATGATCATGGACACTCCAGATAGCCACCTCACCAAGGTGAGCCAACTGCCTAAAACTAAAGACTGGTGCATACTATAGGTTGTGATACAAGGCGTTATATTGGCGCCTGACCTGGCACAGACAGACACAGAGGTACACATGAAAACAAACACTATTTATTTTTCTTCAGCTGGAGCCACATCTTCCAGGTGTCCCTCAGCCCTAACACAGTCCCACAAAGCACACAAGTCCAAATACAAAGCACATACAGTTTTCACCACCACTCCTCCCGGCAAGCGTTGTCCTCCACCTCCTCCTGATTCTTGCTGCTGATGGTGGCTGCTGGCTCCCTTTATAGCCCACCTGAGTTCCCGCCCACACAGGCTCAGGAAGCCATGCAGCTCCCCCTGGCGGTGGCCAAGGACCCCCACAGCCCAACAGGGCTGAGCACCGGAGTCCCATATCTGTGGCCTGATGCAACCCAGGGGGGCTGCCACCAAACGTTCCGGGGGAGGTAGTATGCCGCCCATGGCTGTTCCCCCAGACCAAGTGTCGAAGGGTCATCCCAGCTGGGCATGGAATCTGGCTGTCCGCCACAAGGTGGATTTGGATTTGTGATCATAGTGATAGGAGATATTAAATTATTAAATCAAATGTTACAGTCAGCAGGAAAACAAAAATATTAGAAGCTGGCAAAAAGGATATACATAGGTTAGCAAAAATCAGATACTTTCAAGCAAGCAAATGGCCAACAATAAACCAGATACAACTACTCTCAACAGCAAGAAGACAGAAAAAGCACATTATTCATGATAAGAGGATTGGTTAGAATTGTTAAGGCATCAGCGATCAATCAATAGCCCCAACTTTAAATTTTTAATTCAAAATTGAAAAATCAGCCGCACTTTTGAAAAAATGTTGCTTTTGCTAGAGTGGTTTATAAGATACACAATCCTAATTATGCCCTGTTTTCACCACAGACATCCTTCCCGGTCTGATGACACTCTGGGTCATCTCTAAATATGTTGCCTTTCAGCTTGCTGCTAGGAGCGCAATGTTCTTGATAGGTACCTGCAATGAGTGTCCTTTGCAACACACACTGATTTAATGTTCATAGTGGCACCATGCACAAGGCCTCTTGGCAGTGTCAGCTTTCCCACTAAAAAAGTCAAGCTGCTACCTGTAAAGTGATACTGTCAGAGGGAACCTAAAGTGCAGATCTGGATGAGACCTGAGGTAATGGTAAAGCAAAAATCATTAACGTTTATTAATGAAGCCAATGATTCACATATAAGCAGGCAGATGGAATGAGAAGAGGAAAAGGAATCCAAAAAGACACAAGGTCAAATCATAATTCACAAACTGGAAAGAAACAATAATCATTTGAAACAGAATATGTGTTATGATTCTGGGGCTTAAAATGGTGCGAATTAATTTCTTTTACTTGTTTTTCACTTTTTTACTATTTAATTTTGCAGCGGTCTGGTGCTGCTCTGATTCACACCATGAACAGAAAAGTGATTTGTCTATTTGATTCCAGGAACTCACCCAGCCTTGGCCTGTGTTGCACCACTAACACACAGAGACGCTAATTAACAGCAAATCAAATAAATAACTATGCGATATATTGAATGACAAGGAAATATAAACAACTAATAAACAGGTAACCCACACCTTGCCCTACTGTAATAACAAATACTAACACACAACAGTAAACACCTAACAATAAACACTCACAACCAAGTCCTTAACACAGTGCCAGTGTAACAGTAATGGAAGAAGTGGTATGGAGTAAAAGACGACAATCCCAGGAAGAGCTTTAAGTAAGTAATGTTAAGCAGTCCTACCGGTAGTCCTGATGTGGTGAGGGATGATGAGATTTGGGAAGCGCTCCCTCCGATGAAGCACGATGACCAATCCAATACTACTCACATGACAGGCAGGCATGAGACAGCACATACATCCTAACAGGTTCACGATCCAAGGTATAAATGATATCCCAAAGGGGTTATAGCAGACAAGACAAACGGGTGAACACATACACAGACAGCAGGCTTCTTTTGCTGCTTAGTTGGCTCCCTTTTAAAATTCCTGCCAGCCCTTCTTCTCCCCAGCAGACCCTGCACCCATTGCAGATGTCCAATTAGGGCAATACCCTCAGGGCAGCTGGAAAATGGAGTCCATTAATCTGTAGCACTGCTCCTGATGCCATTTTGATGAGCTTATTTCTTTTTTCAGTGTCTATCTTAGTTGTTGCTGGATCAGCCATTTTGGGTTATCTGGGCTAAAGCAACGCCCGGAGTGTATTTAAGATGGCAGCACGCCAATGCTTGTCCAAGATTCTGTATTCAATACTGAAAGACTTTAATATCTGTTAACTATTCTAAAGACTTACAGGGAATTAGGACTTGCATATAAAATACTACAAGTTTGATTTGAATTTTGGTTTTGGTTTCTTGATTCTTTCTTTCTTTTTGGCCATTACCTACTTTGTGCTACCTTTGACCACAAGTTAATTAGTGTCTCCTGATTTTGGACATTCAGTCTTTACTCTGCTAACTCCATTCAGTAGAACAAAACCTTTTCAAGATAAGTAATGCTTAACTCCCTTTGCTATTTACCGTGACCAACCAATCATGTGACTTTAGCCTGATAATATTGCATGGCAACAAACCCTGATAGGAGGAGTCAAGGGCAATTTGCAGATAAAAGGAGTGGCAAAAGGACAGAAGCCCAGCCACATCTTGATAGTCGGCAGATTGCTAATGTTTTTAGAAAGATGTCATCAAGGGAAATCAGCTGGTTTTTACTTTTTTGTCTTACTTTTTACTGTTTGTTTCCTTTGTGTTTTTATAATATTTTGTCCAACTGAAGATCTTTTCTGTCTGTTGTCTCCTGGGAACCAAGAAAGCAGAGACTTTGTGACATTTCAGTGGTGTGGCTAAATGATACAGTGGGAATGGGCAGGTTTGCCCTGACCTCCACATATATGTGTTTTGCTTTTGTTTTTTATCATTAGTTTTATAGTTCCTTTGGTTAATATCCATCCATCCATTTTCCAACCCGCTGAATCTGAACACAGGGTCACGGGGGTCTACTGGAGCCAATCCCAGCCAACACAGGGCACAAGGCAGGGAACCAATCCTGGGCAGGGTGCCAACCCACCGCAGGACACACACAAACACACCCACACACCAAGCACACACTAGGGCCAATTTAGAATCGCCAATCCACCTAACATGCATGTCTTTGGACTGTGGGAGGAAACCGGAGCGCCCGGAGGAAACCCACGCAGACACGAGGAGAACATGCAAACTCCACGCAGGGAGGACCCGGGAAGCGAACCCTTTGGTTAATATTTTTATCATTATTATGGTGTGTCACCATTTTATGTATTTGTTCTCCTGTGGGGCTACCTTTCAGAGTTTTTTGTCAGTATGATTCAATGTGGTTATGACAAGTGACATTTTGGAAGCCATGCATTAAAAGTTCTAATTTTATTTGTAAAGGAAATACCTTATGAGAGACAAGCACACAAGAAGTCTGCTAAACAAATTTAGAAACAGAGTTTCAGTTTACATTTTAGTTTTGTCTTTTGCTTTTTGTCCCTAAAAGAATTTGGTTGAAAGATTTAATGACTTCCTAAAAAGATTCACTAACTGACTATTTTGTGTTTTTGCCACTTTTACTTTCACCACTGGCTAATAATCAGGAAATACACCACTTGCCTATTTCAGCATAGTGAATTGTTAATCAATATGTTTGAACCTTACACATCAATACAACTAAATACAAAATTTTCAACAAATAATTGCCAGTACTTTCTGGTTGTGTCGGCCTCTTGGCCCTCTTCATGATGAGTTAGAAATTTTGCATAAATTTTGAATCGAGTCAGGTCCTTCTTGGAGGGGTCAGAATGTGAGATGATGGTTTGCACTGGTACATAACCATATACTGTGGGTATTCTACAGCTGAAATAAAAATAATGCAGGTACCGGTGCCTACCGACCCACTTCAAGGTCTGATAAACACTAATACAGAGCTCTTCTGTGCTACTCAAATAAAACATTTTGAGTGCTTGTAAAAACCATTCATCCTTAGCTGACTTGGCATCTTCATTATTGGTTTAACATGTCCAATATAGGTAGCCCTTCTAATTGTGTCATCTAATTCAGGTTTGGAGGAAAATGTTGGTTTTCCAATTCTTCAATATCAAACTCTTCTGAAGCAAAAGGGTGGTTGGCAGATTTCCTCATCATTTTTTCAGTGATTAACTGCCAAAAACACTAAAGCAAATTGGCATAGTATTGACTGGTTATGTGAAAACTCTCAGCCTTATAAAAAACTGCATATGTTGGCACAGGCCTAGACCTAGAACTCCTTTGGTGTTGGAGAATTACCATGCTTCCAATGGTGTTTAGACTCTGGCTCTTAATGATGTATGAAACACACCTTAAATTTCTTGCAGATTTTCCATGGAACACCGGACATGGTGATGCTTTATTTCAGTGGTCTAATGTGCCCAGACCTTGCTCACGGTTAACTGTTCATTAAGCATTGATTCAGCTGGCCCATAATTAATTCCTATAATCATGCACTGCCACTCTCCAATTCTCTATTATAATTTACTGCATGTTGGTAACATTTTCTGCTATTGTAAATGGTGAAGACCAACCAGACATTGAGTGACAAAGAGATCTCCTGCCTGAATGGATGTCTGCTGCCCATCTCTTAACTGTGGCATATGAAGGGAACTGATTCTGGTAGATTTTGACTAGATGAGAATAGATCTCTGAGAAATTCAATGATTGCATAATATTTGAATTGTGCAAAGAAAAGCCATATGCTAGAGACCACATATACTAGAAACTTGTAAGTCATGTATTTTAGTCCACATGAGTTGATCTTTGTCCACTTACAAAAAACAGTACTGTAAAATACACTCTTAAGGTCTCTCCTGAAAACATTATAAACACCTTTTGTAAAGTGAGGTTTGGAAGCATGATAATATCATTAGTTCTTCTCATGGGTTTATTCTGGAAAGCTAGGGTCCGTAATTGTGTTTCCTGGAGACTCTTCTCTATCCACTGATTATACATATATTTGACATGAAGTGATAACACTAAATTCATCATTAAAGGACCCAAGAAGCATCTTCCTAAAACTACAATCACACTCATTATAAGTTCAAGCAGGGCCAGTAGGTGGGCTTCCAGTTTTGTTTTCTGTTTGACCTACCGTATAATTAGCAAGTAACAGGATGGGCAAGCAAAGTGAGGGTGAGGAGGTAGACCTCTGGAAATGCTTAATATGCACTGACCATTCATTATTACCCTCAACACAATTTCAAGTTCAGATTTATTGCTATGTTTGTAGTACAATGAAATTCTTACTTGCGTGTCTCTTAAGAATATTGACAGCAATACAATACCAGAAAAAAGACACAAAAAGGATTGCCAGTAGAAGGGGTAACACAATGTACATATATAAAATACATAAACAATCTGTCTACCAATACACGTATTTATCCTTGTCTGACCTCACTGTGGCTAGTCCATCACTCCATCTAGCTGCAATCTTTCCATGTTCCCAAGACCTTCTTCTAATCTAGTGGTCTCCTTCCTCTTCACTACATCAAGTGAACATTTACCGCCAGTTTCCCACTTGACTGCAGCCATTAGGAGTGGAAGGTCTTAACAGCCTGGCCTGGGTGTACTTCCAATGTCCCTGGATTACTCTAAAGAAGCACTGTCAGGTCTGTAAAACTGTCCATGGCAAGTGGCTGGAGTTCCTCCTGATAGTCCGGGGTATTACTGAAGCCTTAAATATTAATTTTTCCTTAAACAGAAAAGCCTGACTAACATCAGTAGCACCCTCCTGCTTTACTGCCAGCCACTCATATGGAGAATGAAATATTAAATACTTCATCCAGCCTTCTGTTATAAGATTCCTGCCGTGAAGTACACGTTCACCCATATGGGGCAGAGTGAAATCCATTGCAGCTCACACTGTGTCCCTTTACAGTTTTAATTGTTCTTATTTACTGTCTAATTTGAATACTCTTAGTGGGGAACAAGAAAGGTATTTCCTGAAAATCAAAGAGAGCATACTCAATTGTTTCAGCGCAGAATACATTGCAGCATGACGCAACTATCTACATGAACTTCTTTTAGTGATTTACGGGGAGTTCAAAATAAAATTGATTCATTGGGGACACAGTGTTTAATTTTTTTCAAGGCAAAAAGGTAAGTGAAATAAATTAACAATGGTGAGTTACACTACAGTGTTGGCTTCATTTCAGCTTTTGTGTGTGTAATTAACTATAGGCTTTCCTTTTTGGTTAAATAGTTCTGAGGCAGCTGAGGCAGTGTGATGGAGGTTCGTGAAGCGCTACATGGGTTGTCCAAGCCTGGATGGAAGAAGGTATTCTGGCGCAAGATGCCAAGCTGTAAGAGAATGAATAGAAGTTAGTGAAGCCATTTCAGTGTGGGTTAACTTCCTTGGCATAAACTCCCATCGTTACTCGTACATTGAATACTATATATGGTTATTCCCAAGTCAGACTTGGGGTGACAGTAATGGAAATCTGCTTTTACAGTTTAAAGCCCAAATAACTCTCTGGACAATATTCTGCTTCCATGTAATGGATAAAATAACATCATGCTGCAAAAAAAATCATGAATATTCCTATGTGTAGCTCATTAATATTCATGGATGGGAAGGAGATTTCAGCCAAATCACTTTGACTTGTAAACAAGGAGTTGTAAAGCCAGATGTGAACAAACTGAAGCTGAACCATTAGCAGAAACAGGTGATAGGAATTGACAATGTGAATTGATCATCAGATGTTGACATGAATAGTGAAACTGATGCACTGTATGACCAAACTATCGTGATATGCCTGGTGACTTCAGTTGCATAAAACTGCAGAAGGGTGCCAGTTGGTGCAAAACAAAAGAAAAAATGATTGAGATCAAATAAAAAGACAAGAAAGATATTAGCCCCCTGAGCACTGTGCAGCAACTGTCAATGTTTAGGTCAGGGGAAATGTGGAAGTCACCAAGCCTTGCGCTGTGATAGCCTGCAATAACACAAGGGGCACATCAGTTGTGCAGTTCAGGTACTGTTATTTAATAATCTCATGCTAAAGCAACAGAAAACATATTATGAGAAAGTGCACAAAGAAACACATTTCTATCGTCCTGATTGTAATGTCCGACTGTGTGTTGATGAGTGATTCAAAACATGTCACACGAAGGACATGTACTAAATCTACATCAGCATAACAGTAGACACTAGATATACCTTTCCTACTGTGTTTATTGACATTTTAACGTTTATATGATTCTGTTATACATAAAAACATATTTTGTTAATTAAGAATTCTATATTTTTTACTCCTTTTTCTTGGTAGACATAATGCTAAGGCGGTTAACACTAGAATCCCTGAAACCTACGAAAAAACTTGTAATCCCGGCACACCTTAAATTCCTTTTCACTTCTCCATCAACGTCTTTTGTTTTGCAAATGTGTCGATCAGCACAAGCATCAAGCAGCCTGCTATCCCATCTCTCCACTGACGAGGCAGATGTCTGTCGCAAACTTCTCCCAATTCAAATGTGTTTATCTGCGTGTGAGTTGCCTAGAGTTGTATAGGGTAAATAATATATTGTTATTTGGAATACATTCATTTCAACGATCTGTGTAAGTGTAGGATGAAAGGAAATGTTGAACACATACCTGGAACAGAAACTTTTTCCAACTTATACAAAACAATAGATGCTAATGGACAGGTGCGAAGAAATTTAAGGTGGCCAGAGATTATAGGTTTTTTTTGTATGCTTCAGAGATTCTAGTGTTAATGAGCTTTCTTTCTTCTGGGTTACAGCGTGTAGAGCAGACTGTGTGAAGGCGTTCTCGGTAATTCAAAGGGCTGGTTGAGGCAACTGTTAGGGGAAAGATCCCACAGGCGTATAAAAATGGGATGATGGACGTCAGAAGCTGTGTTTCCATTGTGCACAAAATAGAAGCGATACTCCTGAAAAGTAAAAAAAAAAACCACAAATGTGAATTGTCTGCATTTTTACTGAGTGAAGTTATGCGAATAAAGTTCGTTTAATCACCAGAAATTAATAATGATGCGTATTGGTTTTGTTATTTCAATTACTGTATGTCTAAAATGGCCATGTTTGTTTTTAACTGGAAGTGACAAGAGCGACAGAATACAATAACGGGAAGGCAAACTCCCTATACTTGGCAGAAGCCACATATTAGGGATTTCCTTGAAATTGTCCACAATGATTTTACTGAGGAGCTGTGGGTCAAAATTTAGGATGATAAACTCAACATTCATGGAATTATGCAGTGCTATAGGCCCTCTTGTGTCCTCTGCCATAGCATACATGAGGGAGCCAGTCCCAACGAAGACGTGCATAACCATTGCTCTTTATAAATTGACTACCTGTGCGGAGTACAGTGTTGTTGCTGGGATGTTTTGTGTGAGCAAAACCACTGTTCACAAGTGCGTGTATGGGGTGCATCAGGCCATATTTTCCAAACTAATGGGGCAATACATCACTTTACCTGATGTGAGAGAGGCATAGCAGATTTGCAGCTCAATTATGAGGCACACAAAATACCTTGGGTGTATGGTACAATCGACGGCTCACATATTACTAGAATTATTACAGTATTATGTTAACAGGAATGTCTGGACATCTGTTGTTCTGCAAGCAGTCGTTGGTGACAGAGTAATGATAAGGGGCATTTGTGTTGTGTCACCTGCTAGTGCTCATGATACTGCTGCATTCCCAACATCACATTTGCACAGGTATTTGAAAATTTACGTCATATTGTGCAACCTAAATGTGGAAAAAAATAAATATTTTGATTTTAATGAAGAACTGTCTATTTTTGTTGTCTGTGTCTCTCTCTTATTCACCCTGGTTTTTCTTCTGTATGATTACATGATGACAGCTGTGAGGTATGTGGTGTGTATGGGGCATCACAGTCTGAAACACGGATTTGAATGTACAGTATATTGCATGTTTTATACACAATATATTTGGAAATATGTTCATTACAATATATTAAGCAAAATTTTTCATTATATTTCAGATATAATCTTAAAAATATATATTTGATGTACAGTACATATATTTTCATTATACTAAAAGATATGTCCACATGTTTTTGTATATATTGCAATCATCACACAGGTGCACTTGGGAGAATTTTTGAGGACTTACCTAATTGTAATTCTACCCCGAGTTGAGGTTTAGCACTGTTGCCTAATGCTTCTCCTCCATTCTCCCTTTCAGATCAGATGAACCTGATGTCAGCAACAGTTATGTCATTACTGGGTCACAATTCCTTGAACACTCCCATTCTAATCTGATTTCTTCTTAAGAGGTTTCACCACCTTCTTGAGTCAGTCTAACTGATGACTCGTGTGTTGAAAGATGGTGCACTTGTTTTTGTCGTTTTCCTTTTGTTTTGCTAAAATAAACAGAGATCGCCATCAAGGTGCCCCAACTTTTTATCTCTCTCCTGTGTTTTATCTTTCACAATATATTTCATTTTTGTAGATGTGAATCTACTGGTGCATGTACCAATGTTCTGGTATCATTTGCCAGAAAGAAGGAGTGAGGAAAGTGGCTGTGCAAGATGGCTGAAGTCTTTATTAATCTTGTTTGCCTTTCTAAGGTAGTGAGTCTTTTATCTGTCCTCAAAAGAAGGCATTTGGGTGCCTGGTAACATTCTGTACCACTGTTATCAGGTTCTGCCGTGATACAATTGTGGGCCAAACAGGTGCTGTACCTCGATTTTAGGTAGGTGGTGAAGACAGACTCTACTGTGCACCAGAAGAAGTTAGTGAGAACAAATGGAAAAACCCAGGATTTTCTCATCATTGTTGGTGATCAGACTTGTGATGGTGGTACCATCAGTAAATTTATAGTTGGATGTGTGCTTGGTCACGTAGTCATAGGTGAATGACATGTACATAAGGGGACACAGCACAGTGTGGTGTGCCTATGTTGAGTGTTAACATGGATGGTGTGATGCTTCTGTCCAGAATCCATTCAAATAATGCATCCTTTATATTCTTCATAAACACACATGCACCACAAAAAGCCTACTGGCTTGAGACTTCATTTGGGTGCTTCCATTGCATTAGTAGGCAGGGTCAGTTGTGAAGACTATGTAATGATTCTGAGAAATCAGTTTCATCTGGACTGCAGAATGTATTATCTTGTCACCTATGGTGTTATCCAAAATGATTCTGACGCTATCGGTACCGCTTATGCAGTCAGTCCAGGGTCTAATGAGCATGACAATAAAACTGTTCATAAAACAATAAAACTGTTCACATGCCATGGTTTAGATAATCAACAGATATGAACCTAGTCAAACATCTATGAGACACACAGAAAGAACATCTCTAATAGTGTTCTCTGCATCAGCAAAAAACACTTGAGCTGATAGACTTTCACAGGAATTATTGGAGCCACGTTGTTCTCACAAAATTGCAGATTGTGGTAAATTCTACAAAAAGTGAAAGTTATAGTGCTGTTTTAAGTAACAGTGCCATATAAACATACATATCATTTAGATCCTTACTGTTACTAGTTTCTTTAGATTGCCATTTATATATTATATTTCCTACTAAGCAGTTTCTAAGCAGTATTCATTTCTGTATTATGATAACAAGCAAAAGTATTCAGAGGAGAATCTAAAACATTGTAACTTTTATAAAGTATATAAACTTGATATATTCAGAGAGGTTATGTCAAACTGTTTTCAAAATAACCATAGCAACTTATAAAATTCCATATTAAGTCGACTTGGACATTAATAGTTAGGATTTTAAATAAAGTAATCATGTCATTCAAGGCTGATGCTCATGAGCACAGTCATTTTATCTGGCCAAACCTGTAACACAGTAACTGACCAGTAAAATAACTCAGCCTAAGGGTATATTGCTTATTTAATTAGAACATTAGAAAAAATTTTGACAAGAACTGGCCATTCAGCTCAACAAAGTCATATCCACATAATTTCTCCAAAAAAACATCAAGTTGAGTTTTAAATGTCCCTAAAGTTCTACTGTCTACCACAATACCTGGTAACTTACTCCATTTATCCATGGTTTTCAGTGTAATATGTCTCCATTTGTATACCAATGCATATACAAGCTATTCTGACTATATATTCAGTATATAGTAACCAGATAGACAAATAGCTGGTCAAAAGATCACATAAAAAAATGGGACTTTAAAGGCTTATATCCAACAGGGGCACTCAGAGGAATAGTCTAAAACATAGCAGGCACCTGAAGGCCAGAGAAACAAGAGTTGGTATCTTCAAAAACCAACACAAGCCTGAACACTTGAGATCAAAAATAACAAAGATCAAAAGATCACAGCCATTTCTAAATGTTCAGTGTCCCTAACCAAAGTGAAATCGCTACCTGCAGGTACTTTTCTGGTTTTCAATTTTTACCTAAAACACTTGAACACTTGTGAATGTGTGCCACCATCTTCAATAGTTTCTGTGTGCTGAACTCATGATTATGTGAACATCAGATCATGTGCTTGGCCACATACACCATTACCAACAACTATACATCTGCATCCATGAATTAACACATCACCAAGTGGTGGCACCCAAATCAAATAATTGAAAAACTGTGTCACATAGTAGGTGTAAAAAATCATAATAATATAGATAGATAGATAGATAGATAGATAGATAGATAGATAGATAGATAGATAGATAGATAGATAGATAGATAGATAGATAGATAGATAGATTTAATGCGATAAAATGTGAAAATAAGCATTCCCAAATACAGATTCATGACAATATATGGTGACCAAATGCCCAATTGAGTGGAGCCACATTAACATTCCCAGCTTTTAGACTACACTGCAGAATCAAAGATAGGTATTTCATAGCACAACCAATAAAGTGGTCCTGTGCAGTAAAAGGATAATAAATACATAATAGGTTTGCATGCTGATAATAAAATCATAATCAGGTATCTGATTTTGGGCAGTAAATAGCATGACTACTTGTGCCACTCCAGTCTAGGAATGTGAGGGAGCTGCAGTGGACTGCTACCCTGTTTCACACTGGTTTCCACCTCTGGTCATCCGAGGGAATAACAGGCTTCAAAGAAAGAGAATTTTAGGGTGCCAACCCAGATGTCCCCTTTTACTTCTTTGTGGAAACAAAAACAAGCTCATGATGGTGTATAAGGAAACAAAACTATCACCACGAGAATAAAATGGCTACCATCAATAAGGCTTTTCTCATCTGCCTTCAGAATGTCACAGAGCCCCTTAATCCTGGTAGTTCTAGGTAGAAGTGATGCATCCTTCTTGGCGGTCGTGTTGTTATTGTTCAGGGACCGAAAGTGGCAGAGTCAGTTGCCCTCACTGGACAGTTTCTTTATACTGTGGAGGAAGAAGCAGACAAGACAATTAGTGGCAGTGCCCCCTCTCTACCTGGGTTGGTATCACATACCTGGGAAGAACTTGGAGGGTGATTCTCTGCCTTGCAAATGTGACACGTCTTGTGTCCCACCATGAGCATGGCTGGAGAAAGTTATGTTACGCTATATTAAGTTATCTGCTATTAAGGGAGGGCTCTCCAGAGAGTCTTATAAATAGCAGGGACAACTCTAACACTTTGTAGTCCTCATTAACACACACAATTATGAGGAATACAAATTAAATTTGTTGTGTTATGTCAGTCACTGTGTAAATTCAAGCCCATTCCTCCTCTTCATGTCTTCCTCACCTGAAGCGTCCAGCATCATGTAATTGTCTCTAAGACAGAAAAGATTCTAATGCACAGCAGCTCTTTTGGAAATAAAGCCCTTTACGTATTATGCACCGGCATTCAACAAAACAGCTGATGAAAGCAGCTCAGAACATGTCAGAAGGGAGTTTTCTTTTTCTTCTGTGTGTTGCTGCTGACTGAAGCCCTTCACAGAATAATAAAGAGCAATAAGCAGACATGCTACAGGGTCTCTTTGTATGTCACTGCCCAGTGAGGCAACTCTTAAGCTTTGGATTCTCAAGAGAAAGCAGAATGACGCAAAACCGCACCACAACCCTTGAATACTAACATGGACAGAGAGACACCAGAGGATTACAAAAAGTAAGACTTTTATTTATAGAAGAAAAACTGACATGGAGGAGGAATAAGAGAGGAAATAACAGACAGAACACCTAGAATATTTGCCTTTGCCTTTTCTAAACAGTTGCTGAGTGCCTTTATACTTGGAAAGAGGGCAGCTCTCCTGCCTACTCTTCACCTGCTTCAACACCTGCGCTTTTTGGCTTGGTCCATCTGACCGATTCTCCACCTGGGAATGCTGGAGATCATATTATTTGTATCCAACAAATCCCTGTGGGCTAGCAGGGATAACAAACACCACAAGCTGGTTCTGGTGCAGAAGTCACCCCTGAGGTACCTATGAACTGGGCCCTAAAACAGCTTTCAGCCAGATGACTATTTTGCTTGGAGTTAGTTGGACAACTGGAGGTGGTGGGGGGTTGGGAGGGGGGTATTTGGAATGAAATATTGGGAGGTAGGGCTGAGTGCATACAAAGAATGTCACATGGGCATGTGGACCAGTCACCCCAGAAGTTAGTCAGAGGGTCTTATTTGTGTGGCAGGCCTAGAGAGGATCTAGGTTTATTACTTGTCCCAATCCTTCTGTAATTAATATACAGTACCATGTGCCCCTTAGATTGTGTTAATAAATTACTTTGTTACTGTAACAGTGGGTCACTCTAGGTTCAGCGACATCTCATGAGCTCTCCTATTGGCCACACTCTTCATCAGACTGATAGAATTATTCAGGATATAACAACCACTAGTGATTGTTGATTGTTCTGCACCACGTAGCCCATTTAATGGTCCAGCCCATCCCTCGCTATGCTGAGCGGTGAACTGACTATTTTTGTATAGGAAGATGTTATAGCAGAGAATGGGATGGGAACCCCCTGGTTATTGTCTGTCAAGAGGAAAGGGTAAGTACAATCACCCCCTGGAGAATACATGGGGACTAAAAACCTCTGTGGAAACTTTGCTTTTATCTGTGAAGGAAGGAGTATCTAGTCAGACAATGGTATCCACTTTACATTTGAGTTTGGAAAATCCTTAGAACTGCTGGCTGCAAATGGAGTCTTCAGTTATTTCTCACTTGGGGACTCCAACTTGGCTTTGTGACTGAGAGAGTGTGTGTGTGGGCGAGCATGAAATTCACTAGTCTGGCATTCCATTCAGGGTTGGCTTCTACCTTGTGTCCAGTGCAGAGAGTCCAGCTCCCAGCAATCCTCTAATGAAATCCCAAATTCAGAACATGAATATAAGAATGGATGGATGGATAGCCCAGCTCAGTTAAATCAATGAAGTCTAACCTTTTGGTTCAATTAATGATAGATGCGTTGACAGCTTAAAGAATCATGCACCTCTGCAACTCCCTTTGGATTTTTAATAAATGGGAATTTTAATGGCTGCTGGAGTGGCCTTCTGAAAAAGCAGTCAGTTAAAGATCAGCATTCCATGCATCCAGCTATAGTCATTGACATAGAAGCTACTGACCTTTGACGGTTTTAATAACTGGAGATGAAAAACCAGTTTGTTGGAACCTCCTGCTCCTGGAGTCACATTTCCTGCCCCATAGTAAAGAGAATTTTTGTTTAGTCTACCAAGCTAGTTGTTCATTGAGGTGCAGACAAAGTGCAGCCATGGGTTCAAACTGCAAAGAAGAACCAACTTTTGCTGCAGAAACTCATTCCATAATGGTAGGAACCCCTCTCCAGTGCACTCAGATAGTAGATCCCCAGTGGACACTAGGACAATAGGAGATGGCACAAATTCTTCATAAATTTAAGACCCTGATGGTTAGAAACCTGCTACACAATCAGCACAAGGCATTAATGTAAAGGCACGTGAACAATTATCAATCCTCAAATTCTCAACACCAACTTACTGTCACCTTATGGACATTTTACATCCATAATGTCCAATTTCAAATGATTCACAGTGCAGCCTTTTAAAAACCGATCAGCCTCATCGCTCCAATCGATTTATCAAGCAGCCAGAGCTAATTTTCAGAGCACAAGATACAATCTGATGTCAAAGCAAACATGAAATATAATGCATGCGGTAAGGTCAGAGGTTAGGCTGGGTCTGTAGCAGGTCACACAGACAGAAGCAGGAGGCTGAATTGTAAGCAGCTGCATCTTTTTTTTCCTCCTTTTGTCTTTCCTCCTCAATATGAGCACAGATTTACTTTACTGCCTCGCACATGAGGATGTGGGCTAAAGGGCAATTAGGCGACCTCAAGAAAAAGCCGCATAATTGCCCTCTCTGTTATCAGTATTGACCTGTAGGCCCCCAGGCTACATCTCGCTTCCCATTTCAAAGCCCAGTGGGAGGCAATGAAAATGTGAAGATGTGGGAGGTGAACATGCCTGAGGGGGCTCAGTGCCACCCTGTGCCACGTGTAGGGCTGTACACAAGAAGAGTTACCCACATCTCCCATACACCCCAGAAAAGTGAGAATCAGGCACATGCCTCCTCTCCCCCCTAAGCTCTTCTTTTATTTCACCTTTGTCAAGCTTTATATCCTGTTTTTTTGTTTCAAGGACAGAAAGCCCATGTGGATGAATGTGTTTTACGAGAGATGATTTGGTTTCCTGGACTACGGGAGCTCAGAGCTCACCCTCGTGACAAATGACTGTAATAAAATCTCCCGGCTGCAGCGTGGCTAGAAGGAGGCTTACGTGACTAACGGCCTGCCCCATCTTCATTTCCACCTTCCCTGTATGGTGAGCACCCTGCCCCACCTGCCATTGTGTATAGACCATGTAGCAACTGACTAGACCAAACAGGGTGGTGCCTTATTTTTGCCATACTACCTACACACGCATTTATTGAAGCATTATGTAGCATGAGAGCAACCAATTTCCACTTTATCTGGCTACCCAAGGCCAGATAGGTTCATACACCTTACCACAATGCAGTGTGGAACACCCACATTAACTTTGTGCCTTTTAACCACTTCAGATGCTGCCAACACTTGTCACTACAGACTTACATTTAGCTTTTCCCAAGTGGCCACATCAGCGAAAAAACTGGCAAGAATGTTCTAATCACTTCATTGCACTTAGAGGGCAATTTTTAGATATACAGCAGGCAGTGGACTCCCAAGATTCCCTACCTTGTTATCCTTAATATAGTTTGATTGGTAGACAACTAAAACCAGCTACTACAGGCCTCAGGTTAACAGCAACTCCAAAGAAGTGCACAACTGAAAGAGTACCCCAGTGGATGCAAACACAGGACAGTTATGAGGTCACTTCTTCTTTAAACAGCTGATCTCCCCGAGTAACCCTGCTCCCCACTCACTGTTAAAAAGGGTTAAGAACAGACCAGCGCCTCATGTCCCTGAAGGTGGTCTTGAGTGAAAGGACACACAAGACAGAGTCAGCCTCAAACTGCTTCTACATCTTAGCCACTGCCCAAAAAGTAAAAGAACTAAAGGGCTGGACAGGGTGTCCTGATGTAACAGAAAACCTAATAAAGGTGGTAGATGTTGGAGTCACACATGAGAGAAAATATTTTTGTTGGTTGGAGATATTAATGATTTATCCATCCATTTCCAATACCCTCTCATTTTACTATATGGCCACAGAAGGCAGGAGTCTATGTATGGTGTAGACTTTGAATGGGGTTGGGTTGTCACTGAAGCCCACGTCATTTAAGCTATGGACAGCAAGCGTAACCACTGTGCTGCACCATCAGTCACTCAATACATTTTTATTTCATGTAAGGATGAGGACACAGAATCTGTGAGGCAGCGACACTAACCGCTGTCTCTTTTTGTCACCCGCCACTGAAACACAGAAAATCCAAAGCAAGTCCTATTACGAGGGCATCACCACCGACCTCATAAAACATTTAAGACACATTTTTTACTTCCCTCCATGGCTGGGTACCTTCACTGTAGAATGTGTGTGTTTTCTGTGTCCTCACATGATCTTCCTGTGACATGCAGTCGGGCTGAGTGGTGTGTGTATGAGTGTGTAAGTGTGCCCTGTGATTCAGTGGTACCCTCCAGCGCTGGTTCTCCTGGCCCGCTGTTCCCTGGATATGCTGTGGCTCAGAGATACTGCATTTTGAATAAAGAAGCTTTAGAGATTGAAGGAGTGTATATTTTAAACCTAAACGCGTTAGTTCCCAGCAGGAATTCATTACACAATACAATATAAATTATTTCCCTTTCAGTTCAGAATGTCATGGCTGGCACTGGATTAAGAATTAGTGGAGAATTAATAGGCTTAAAGCTTAAAGGTAACCTTATTCACCTTCTAGGAACTGCCAAAATAGCAGGTGGCAGCCAATCTAAAGACAATGGAGAAAAGAGTATAATTAGCTAAGTATTTTCTTACAAAAGATAAGGTTATAAAGGAAATTTAAACAATTAATATAGTTATGTATAGCCATCCATCCTTCTTGTGAACCAGTTGACACTAACTGAACAGTCAAATTAGTTAAAAAAGTGGCATGGAAACAGACGTAAGGAATACACCAGGTAAGCTGAACTGGTCTGTCAGTCCTGCATTTTAATACAGTCCTGTTTATCATGGTGCTGGACAGTGGTGACATGTTTCAAGTTTGTCTGACATGCTTGTAAGAATTTCATTGGACTCTCTTCATGAGCAATCCTCTTTAATAAAATCCCTATGTGCGTCCAGGTGTCTGTGTGTGTGTGTGTCTTCTGGTGAAGTGCGCATGCGCGGGGCACGGTGCGATGCGCGATATTACTGTCAGAGAAAATTATAGGCGTTTTACGGAAATACAAACCAGTATTACTGTGAGAGGAAATTAAAGGTACACAATACAGTGACACATATTACAGCCACATACAAGCCAGTATTACTGTCAGAGAAAATTAAAGGCATATTACCGACGCGCACGCCTGTATTACCGCCAGAGAAAATTAAAGGTATATTACGGACGTACAAGCCAGCGGATGTACAAGACAGTATTACTGTCACAGAAAATTAAAGACACACAATACATGGCGGCAGCCCACGAAGAACGGTCAGCTCAGCAACTAAACATCAACAAAAGAAAGGCTGAAAAACAAAGAAAAATACGACCAACAAAAAGAATGAGGTCAAGGTCCCTTGCCATTTAATATAGACTGTTCCTACTAATGTTTATGCACTACTGTTCTAGCATCCGTTATTGTAACAGGCTAAATGACTAGTATTACTATAATTAGTACAAACGAAGCTAGGAAGGTAACACCCCTGGCAACAACTGGGCAGGGCCTGGCCACACTCAAATGGTGCCAGTTAAGAATGGCCAATTAATCTGATGCACACATCTTTGGGATGTAGAAAAAGAAGTGACATAACCCACACTGACTTGGGGAGAATTTGTCAGCTCCACATAGATAGTGCCTGGGGCAGGATTTGAATCCATGATCCTCAAGTTGTGATTCTGCAGTGCTAACCACCATGTCGCCCATTTAATATCCAATGATGTAGAATGGTTCCTTTCTGGCATGTATTATTACTGTGTAACTCAAACTTGAAATAAGGAAGTTGGAGAAAGCATGAATGTACGTATGTTCAAATGGATTTCCCCTAAAGAATACAGACATGGAATGAGAGGGATATTTTGAATGGACCAGGTCTAAGAGAATGTAGTTGGTGGCATTCTCCTACCTAATGCCCACTTATGACTACTATAGTGACATGGATAGAAAGTTTAAAAGTAATGTTCATTTACCAGCTGACTTCAAAAAAAAAATAAGACTCAAGAAGAGCTCCCTAGCTAGCTTATCTTCATCCACCATCTTTTCAATGATTTGACTACATGAACAGATTGGTGTTCATCTTCTGTCTTCATGCACAAAACAAAAACGCAACGTCCATGGCCCCTGCACCCCAGCTCCTCTGTGTAGATCACCACACTTCTGCGCCATTTCAGCACTCTCTGCTCTGGTCATCCACTCATCACTAGATGATTCCAGAAAATTACATTTAATTCAGTTTTTGCTTATATAGCACAATTCTGTGAAGAAGGGTAAAGGTGAAAGATGCAAATAACAGAAAAATACAAAACCATTCATCCTTTACATATGTGAGGAAGGACATCTTCCTAAATGTTCAGTAATAGGGGGAGACTGAGACTCACAAGGGTCAGTTTCAGATTCGCCCATTGTAAATATTTGACTCTCTCATGACCTCCATCTGGCCACCACTCCTATAGCCTCCTATGGATAGTTAAGCCTATCCCAGGATCTCATCAGTATGTTTTACATCTTCAGTCAACCTTCCTCCTGATCAGCCCAAGTCCTCAATGTGACCTCCTCAGCTGAGTGGGTCAATGATAATCAATAAAATCGTTCCACTTTAGTGTGCCAAGGTTTTATTATGAAAACTGTCATATTGTCCTGAAAGGCACTTTACTAGCGTTTTCGGTTCTTTTCGATGGATAATTCAAAGAGCCTGAAGAATAAGAAGAATCTGAGAAGCTCTAAAACTCTCCCTTTTATAGAGTGCCTTGGTGGATTACTGGAACAAAGTATTAGTTGCATCACTATAAAACTTGGACAACTGATAACACTGCAAAACAATTTTTTGAAAAGTGTTGCTGATTGTGACAGGTACCTACTGGCTATGCACAAATATAGTTTTGGTTTTACTGCATCACGTAGGAACTCTGAGAAATAGACATTTATATGTTTACTGACAACAATGTATTTAGTCACATTTATGTTTCGCATATGCTATTAAATTCAACAGAATTAAAAGTGTTTTGCTCCTGATTTTCTTTTGTATTCAATGTCTGGTGCATCACGTTGGAATGTCCAACAGTAGTCAGCAAGCATTGACTCATTTCAGTTGCCCTGGTATCGTTTCTCCATTGTAGCAATGTCCTGGTGAAACCTTTCACCGTGTTCATCACTGACAGCACCAAGATTTGCGGGGAAGAAGTCCAAGTGTGAGTGGAGGAAATGAATCTTGAGTGACATGTTGCACTTCATTGTCTTGTATGCTTTGAGAAGTTTGTCTACCAGCTGAATGTAGTTTCCATCCATCCATCCATTTTCCAAACACAGGGTCACGGGGGTCTGCTGGAGCCAATCCCAGCCAACACAGGGCACAAGGCAGGAACCAATCCCGAGCAGGGTGCCAACCCACCGCAGGAGGGAAAGATGCTATACAAATAAAATGTATTATTATTATTATTATTATTATTATTATTATTATTATTATTATTATTATTATTGGGTTAAACTAATAAAGTAGTTTTATTGGTTTTGCAAATGTACTGTATTTTACCTGGCTATGATCAGACTATTCAATAGTACCATTACCTTACCCAGAGTTACTGGTTTATGTCACCAATGACATTCACCTCCAAGATAAGAGTCCTTATATGACCATTTTCCCAACTACATGCTCATGTGCATAAAGTTGTCCTGTTGATTCATCCAATAGCCAGTACTTGTGCTGAACAGTAGGTGTCAAAGTTCCCTTCAGAACACATCAGCACTACTGTCATTGATGGTCTCTTTAGGAGCACATTGGAAGTGCAAGGGTTGTACCCATACTTCCTTCTGATGTTAAAGCCGTTTGCCACCAGCTGGTATTCTTGGTTTGCATCAGAGCCTTCCATTTCATAAATTGCTGCTCTCTGCATGAGGCACTCTATCTCTCTTGTGGCCTAATTATTACTTTGTTTCACTAAGGTAAGAATAAAGGAAAAGTATTTTCTATATTAACTTGGAAGGCTTGTTGGAGGATCTTTTGGTCCCCAAGAGGCCATAATATTAATCATGCTCTCTGTATTGCCACCAACAGCTGCAGTTTGACATATATTTCTTATATATTAAACTAGCCGTCCTCCACAGCCTCGCCCGCGTAGTAGTGAAACAGGACAGCTCCCCCCCCCCACTTGGCCCGCAGCCTCTGTCTCAGATTAGTGCAAATATATTGCTCCTGCAAGTGAACTATGATTCTTAGCGCGATGAGAGTCGTCGCAAAATCAACTGGAATGTTCAAGCAAATTCTAGAAGAAAGCTTGATCTAAATCTGTTAAGTAGCTCTCTTGTTCGCTAGCTAAGCGGATGTAAGGTATGCTCTGAGGCTGGCACATGAGTGAGGAGGGTCCTCAGCCCGCTTCATCTCTCTCGGAATCTTGCAAATAAATTAGTACCACAAGCGAACTATGATACTTAGTAGTTGTCTCATGAAAAGAGGACAGACATACGGACAGACGGACAGACAGACAGACATTGGATTTTATATATAGAGAGAGATGGGGTTGGACACTCCATTACTGAGTGCCCCTATTTCCAAAGCAACCTTGTTTTATTCCTCTTAGTGATTATCAAAACATTTTGTGGTATTGTCCAGAAAGCAGTGAATCCTTCTCACTTAATGATACTATAGATATATCAAACACTAGGAGTAAAAATGGATTAGAATATACAATTTGAAAGATTCAAATCAATGTCACACAACAAACTTTATATCAGGTTGTTCGCCTTGAGAAGTTATAGAGTCGTGTGAGGGTTGTTGGTGGCCAGAAGTGCAGATGAAGGCCAGAAAAGTAGATGAGTCTTTGCAGGTGTTCAGCTTCTCTCCATTTTTGAAACTTAAGAATCCTCAGAATAATCACACAGCAAGCTTTGCATCAGGAGAACCAAAGAGCTCAAAGAAGAAGAAGAACATGAAATGCTCTAAAACTCTTTGTTTTATACCAGGATGTGATGGCTGACCATGTAAGATTTTCAGAAATAAAGCAATAGTTGTATCATGTTAATACTTGAATAACTTATAACTTAACAATGACCGTGGTATTTACAATTAAACATTACTACGTAGCTAATAGAAAGATATACTAACTGAAAAAGGTCTCAATCACTTATCTTACTATGGCGCTCTGCCCCCTGCTCGCTTTGCTCGCCAACCACCAGATGGGCGCTACACGCTAGCCACTTCACGGCTCTGCAGCTCGCATATGGAGAAGCAGATGTACAATTTAAACAGATTGTTATTTTCATGGGAATTGTTACATATGCATATTAGAACTAACTATTTTACATTACAGCGAGTAATTAACCATAATAAAAAATAGTAAAACATAATAATTTTGAAAGAAAATTATGTTTCATGTTGCGTTAGAGGTATTCGTTGCATAATACGTTTTTGTTCTGTTTGGCTTTGAAATTAACACGCAAATACTTTTTAAACTTACACTTTTACTGTAAAACTTCAGTAAAAACAATATTTGGAATTAACCTTTCATCAATATTGCCTTGAATTTTGATTCTGTGTTTGGACTGTCATCGTGACAATGCAACGTATCACTGCCCGTGAATGAATATCGTTTCTTTCTCTCTAATAAATAAACTGACTTTTTCAAATGTTTGTCCCTGTGATTTGTTAATTGTTATAGCAAAAGCTATTCTAACTGTAAACTGTAAACGTTTTAATACAAATGGCATATCAAGATCTCCTTTGGTGTCTAATGTTATCTCCTGAAGATGTACTACATTACCTTTCTTCTCGCCTGTTAAAATTTTACGTCAGAATTGTTCGACCAATTTTGAATACAACTAATCTTGTCCTATTACATAGCCCATCACTCATACATAAATTACGCAGTAACATTACGATACATCTTTCTTTCAACAGTAATTTGGCTGGTGGAAGGCTGAACGGTTTTAACGGTTGTAGATATTCTATGGAATATTGTAAGTTGATGTTTTCATCTTCCGGTAATGATCACCACCAACTGTTTCAGCATAGTCTATTGATATGCATTTAACCAATTCGTTGTATAACCGATTGACAATTTTTGCTTTAATTCGTTTGACTTCATCGTTTCTCGGTGCTAGGATTGCCCGTGTACTCATTTCTTTTGTTGATAACCCTTCGGGATGAAATTCTTCAATAAGATTTGGACATAAGTCTTCTTTTTTGAGGAACTTAAAGTGAGGAAAACATAAAAATTTATAAGAGCTGAGAGTGCAGGAACTGTGTCTGACAAAAGCATTCACACGGATGAGAGATGAGAGCACCGTGGGCGTGGGCTGTTAACCATAAATGGTTGAGAGGAGCGCAGGACTTGAAAAAATCTCTTTGCAATAGTCCCGTCTCGTCTCAAGATTTTTTTTTATAAAAGAGAGATATCTTCTATAAGCCAATACACATTATTTTATCCTAAGCTTAAAGCTCAAACAATCTATTAACAACAACATTATATCAGTAGATGCTTGAAGAGGTTTTTTGGTATTTGCAAATATTCCATCAGCCTATCTATCACTCCACTTGTATACATCCCATCAGCCCTCAAACTGCTTTCTCATCCCAGTCTTGTTAAATTCTTTAGTTTTTTCCTATGAGTTGTACATTTGCATTCTATTCACTTCACTTGTTATCTAAATAATCCTATATTCCAATATTAACACATCACACAGATCACAAATTGTAAGTCTTATTACCATATAATGTATAAGGCATTATTTTAACCCCAGTACTGCCATCATGCCCCTCAATGATGAGTATAGCCCTCCCACAATATTTAACCTTCTTAACATATTTCACTGATTAAACTCAAACAACAAATCTTCCAAGTGGACCCAAATTGTGGAAAACTGCAGTGTGGAAATTCTTCATTTGCTCTCAGCCGCTAACAAGGTGAGTTGAACTGCAGCACATTTTAAAAGTGTTTAATGGGTGGAGAGGTTCCTGACTAGTTTATAGGCTCAGCATTCACCTGGAAGAAAAGGTCAAGAAAAGGAGAGCCTTGCTGCCCTTTCTGCAGTATCTCTCAGCTGTGTCAGCCAGAAGAGCTCTCTGCCTCCTATTTACAAGATGGCCATAGCAGTGCGCACAGTTAAAGTGGGAAACAGGAGCAGCCACAACTCTGTAGCTCTCCCAGCCACAAGCAGAGCATGCAGTCAATGTATCTTTTAAGCTGAAAAATACACCCAACTTTGTACTTTTAAAAATGATTTATTTCATGTTTTCATGGTCCTCTAACCTACATACTGTATGTGTAACCCAAGTCCTTACCAAAATGGCAGGGTAAGGTCACATGGCTTCCATTTTGAAATCCCCAAACAAAGCAATACGTTGTAAAGAAAAGCAATGCTGAGACACATATCAAGAGTATGCCACACCACTTGGCTCCGAAATCCATAAACAGAGCAGGGCAATAAATAGAAATTAAATGTTGCAGGTAGACTAAGCCTCTATTTCCTATGAATTCTCTAAAGAGAATAAATTAATGCTTAGACACAAAAGTGACAAATATATATCCGTTACTTTACATCTAAAACCTCACAAGAACAAGGAAAACTTAAAAAATGTAAATGATGAGGCTGGGCCTCTGAAATCCAAAAAGAACTACAGCGCCTTGTTAAGGCAAATATAAACTGAGGCTAGGCCATGCATGATATCCCTCTGAAATACTAAAGGGCAAGATGATACCTACATGCATCGATACCAAAATAATGCTTGACCAAATTGGCTTCCTGAAAAGAACAAGGTGATGTTTAGATACATAAATGTAGAGTCTAGGCCTCAACCCTTTTGGCTATGAAACCACCAAGATGATTACTTCTGTAAATGTAGAGTCTATGGCACAGCCAATATGGCTCCAAAATAACTTAGAAAGACAACGTGATGTTTGGACCTGTAAATGCCAAGGCCAGGCCACACCCGTACAGCCATGAAATGATGTTTACATCCATTAATGTTGAATCTAGGCCATATCACCTGTAATCCTGGCAGGGGACAAGGCCCTAATAAGGTTCATAAATGTTCTGGCTAGGACATGCCCCTTTTCCTTTGAAGTTTTCAGGTGAGGCTAACAAGTGCTTAGACACAGAAACATTGCCACAGAGGACAAGGACTGGGTGGCATCCTGGCTGGAATAGATGGTTCCTAACATAGCCGGGAAGCCTTTATATTGGATAAATGGAGAGAAGTAGCCTTCTGGGGCCATGCGCTCCCCCAGTGTGATGTGTTGCAGCATCCCTCTGGTGATCTCCTCTGTGCACTCCTGCAGGGTTAAATGAGAGTTGTAGTATCAACAGGAGTCTCTGCTGGGTTCCTTGGGAGGCAGCAGGTGAAGCTGTATTAGGGAGCATTCCTCATTTTATGGAGGTTTCACCTGGCTAGAAAGTGCTTCCTGATTCTGGCATAAAGTAAGCCTCTCTGCGACACCTAGGTGATTGGAGTCGGGTGTAGAGGAAGGACAAAACTTACCTGGGATGAGTGGAGGAAAGAGGAACAAGAAGAAGACAAGAATTGTATTGTGGCTGTGAACCATGTGAAGAAGCCTTTGTCGAGGTATATCTTTGAAAATAAACTCTTATTTGAACTTGGGACTTCAATCTGTGAAGTTGTGTCAGAGTTTTGGGGTGCTGGTTGGCCCCCTATAGGTCACAACATCAAAGATATATTACACCCACTTTTAGTCTGAAATCTTGCAGGAAGACAAAGTTGTGTCTTCCCTATAAATGTTAAAGCAATGCCACCCCCGCCACCCATGCCCCCCACCCCAACCCACATACCCCCCCCCCCCCCCCCCCCCCAACCACCACCATACACCACCATCAACCTTTGGGCCCAAAATATCTAAGAAGTCCAAGGTAATGTTTATACCCATCAATGTTGAGGATGAAAATAACAAGAAGGATAACATTGAGGTTAGAACCATGAAGGCAAAGACTCAGCTGTGCCCCCCTTTGACTCTATTACCCCATGAAGACAAAATGGTGCTTGGATCTGTCAATGCTATGGTAATGTCCTGTCCCCGTAGCCCCTGAAATCATAAAGAGGTGCTTAAACATGAAAGCAAAGTGCTCACTGTAGCATTATCTACTTCATTGAGGATTTTCCATGAATGTTACAGAAGCCATATCTCACCTAAATTGTGCAAAGAAAGTAAAATCACTCCCTGGCTAAAGGGAAAGACATTTCAAAGTCCCTGAGCTTACACTTCTTTAAGACTGAGCAGTTCAACCTGGCTAAACAATGACAGATTGCTCCTTTCTCATTCATGTAATATGAAATCTTCATAATGGACAGCATATTTATGTATGCAAAAGGTGTAGTAGCAGCAGCTTACCACTGAGTGGGCAGGGGGCCTCTTTATTATTCTCAGCAGTACAGGAAGATGACCGTTGACCTGCACACTCAGAACACTTCTCGAGGGCATTCACTTAATAGATCTACTGGACGTTAATTGCATTATTAAAGAAACTCCAGTGTAGTGGAGCCTTTCTCAATGTGAGGCAGATGGGTCATAAGCACGGCAGCAAAACAACAGCACTTCAAAAGAAATCTCTGAATTATGATCTGAGGGCCCTAAGATGCCAGGATTGAAAAATGTGAAATTTAACACAAAATGTGGCAAGAAGCCATCTGCTATAACTGCAATAAACATGCTGAACTGGTCAAAGCTACAGGACCAAGGTTAAGAGAGGAACAGAGTGCCAACTACATGCCATAACATGACATCATGGCCAAAAGGTTTACATACTGATGCTTCAGAAAAATGAATGCTTCTTTGTACAATTTAGCAACATAGAAAACTGGAAAGACAAAGGTCGGCCTCAACCTGTTATTTTCACAGTCTGTAGGCGACTGAAACACTTCATTTGATTTCAATCGTTAAAATGAATAAAGAGTTGAAGATCCATCATACAGCAGGTCTTGATCCAAGAACATTTATTTTATTCTTACAAAGCACACTTCCACTAAGCTCAGTGGCCTACACACTCATTATAGATACAGCGTTATTTGTTAAAAAAAACCATAATAACACACATTAGACAAGCAAAAATATAACAAGTGTTTAGAATAGGGGCTGCCTGATGGCATCACTTCTATGAACCAAGACCTTAAGAAGCACTTTGCTTGGTCTTATTAAGATTTACAAAGTGCCAATGACACGATACTTATATTGTGTCTATTATGTGCTTACTGCTGCGTAACACAGAATCTTTATTTAGCCCTAATAAAACTTATACAAGCACCACTTTGCGATTGAGGCCACTTATAGTGCATCTGTTTGTCACTTAATGATATGTACCAAGACCTTAATGAAGACATTGGTTGGTCTTTTTAAGACTAACAAAGAACGAATGGCAATGCTTCAGAATAGCAGTGACCTATAATGCTTGCATTAATCGTAACAAGACCTTTACAAAGCCATTGTGTTATGAAGCCGTAACAGATGCACTACCGCCAGTCCTTGAGGCCACTCTTCTAAAGTGTTTCCGCGTGACATTCAAACAAAACATCCCAAATGCAACCACAGAACTATTTATATTGTGCTTTTCACAACCAGTACCTTAAAAACAGAATGCATGACATCTAGGTAAAATTAAATGAAATGCTCATCAGACATGCCAGTGTCTCGTTTTGAGTAAATGTAAAAATCAATGAGCTCAGTGTAAAAGAAACACATTTATTCCATCTATCCCTACTGAACACATTTGATCCATTTTAGAGTCATGGGGGTCAAAGCATATCCCAGGAGCATCGGGAGAAAGGCAGAAACCAACTATTGACAGGTTGCCAGGTACTCCTCATAAGTCAACAACAACAGCAACGTTTATTTCTATAGCACATTTTCATGCACAGGATGTAGATCAAAGTGCTTCACAAGATCTCAAAGAAATAGTGACAAGAAATTGTGTCAAGAATAATAATTCATAAATAAAAAAAAGCATCAATACAAGCTTACATAACATGTAACATATATAAATGAAAGACCTGTGTGTGTATGGAGCAGTCCGCTCTGCTCATGCTCAACCACAGCCACTAGATGGCGCATGCACGCACTTTTAAATGTTTTGAGCACTCCCCTCACTACGAAAGACCTGTGTGCAGCAAACGCTGCTGGGAACAACAATGTCGTGCTGATGACACAGATGAAGAGACACAACGTCAAAAGGAAGCAAACTCCGAAGCACAATAACATAAAAGTGAAATACCTGAGCAATGGGTAAAAAGCTTGAAGTTTTCAGTAAAAACATTGTCTATCTGGAGGTATTTTCTCGAGACAAAGATATGCCAGAGATACGGCTAAGATATGGTATCTCCAGTGTCTTCTTACGAAAGCCAGTAGGGCAGCAAGCACAGGTGGGTCCATGTCCTCTGTCCTGGGTAATTCTTAAGAGTTAGCTGACGCCTCTCCACGTTCACAAATATAGTACAACTGCTAGGGGGTTGTTTTTTGTCCTGAAGATCACACACAGCTAGCAGATATATAATTAATAGAAAAGTTCTTATATGAAATATCGTATTCAAAGTCTTGAAAGATGAGTCCGACAATAAGGTCAGAAAAAATAAAAACTTCAGTTAAACTGGAGAATGAGACAAAATCTGCAGGGGTTCTAATGCCAAAAGACGGCCCAGCCCCACCACACACCTGGATCAATAAATGAGAACTGTGAGTAGGATATAAAGCTCCGTGTTAGGGAGTGGTGCTCTGGGAGTTATTTATGGGAGAGCAGTCCACACTGGCCCACCACATGCTTCAGCTTTCCATCACTTTCTATTTGCTAAGCAACAACCCAAAGCCACTTTGACTTGGCTTTGTTGACCAGCAATTATACATAACCAAACACACTAGTAGAGGTCAGTGTCTGGATTCGCTGTCTTGTCTCACTACTCATTGCTACTACTCCTCCTCTCATTTACGAACTTCAGTTCTCGCTAATTTCTAAAAACTCATTAACCTACACAGTTATCTACTGCTTGTCATCATTCGTAAGTTTCAGTGTAGTGAAGAATCCCATTTTGCACTTGTTTCTCACTCAGCAATTCCTTCTAACATTGTTATTTTTTGCCATCATTTTTTGTAATGTTTCCATACCATATGTTCGCTACATTTATCATTTTAAATAACGGGAACTGCCATTTTGTGTACTGTTGAATGGCTGTGACCACATTGCTGTTATTCATGTGATTTGTATGACTCTGTTTAAGCTGCGGGCGGCATGGTGGCGCAGTGGGTAGCGCTGCTGCCTCGCAGTTGGGAGACCTGGGGACCTGGGTTCGCTTCCCGGGTCCTCCCTGCGTGGAGTTTGCATGGTCTACGTGGGTTTCCTCCGTGCGCTCCGGTTTCCTCCCACAGTCCAAAGACATGCAGGTTAGGTGGATTGGCGATTCTAAATTGGCCATAGTGTGTGCTTGGTGTGTGGGTGTGTTTGTGTGTGTCCTGCGGTGGGTTGGCACCCTGCCCGGGATTGGTTCCTGCCTTGTGCCCTGTGTTGGCTGGGATTGGCTCCAGCAGACCCCTGTGTTCGGATTCAGCGGGTTGGAAAATGGATGGATGGATGTTTAAGCTGCTGTCATGCCATTCCCAACATTCAACATTCAAGCTAGTGAATACAGTGAGAATTAACATGTTGTGATTAGTTATTTCATAATCTATTAAGGCAGCAAAGATTTTCACACTTTCTATTGGACTTTGATTTTTGGTTTCCACATTGGGTTTTGTTGCTTTGGTTCATGATCCTTTTGTCTTCACATCCCCTCTTCTTTCTCATTACATTTTGCTCTCATCTCCTGAGTTCTGTGGCTTTTTTAGACCTGTCCCATGTCTTAATCAGGGGATGTAAACAGCTAGCAAATTAGCCTGTGAATATGATGAGAGAAAATCACAGAAATTGTGCACTACATGCAAATAAAACACTAAAGGCCTAACCAAATTTTTCCGGTAGCCTCAAGATTTCTGCTCCTATACGTGTAAGGTGAAAATGCAGCAAAGCTAAATAGGTTGACGGGAAATTTCTAGTTCATCTTCTTTCTGATCATCAACTTCAGAGTGTTTGCAGAATTAATACAGGAACTGGAGTCGCTGGCTAAGTTTGGAGAACCCTGCTTGATAAACTGCCTGGGGTTTGCATCATGTTGTCATAGAGGAAGTGGTGTAGCATTTCTAACAGGAACAATTTTGCTTTGAAATGATGGCTGCTAACTGAGAAGAGAGAAAATTATGGGAAACAGAACAAGGAGGTAGCTATCAGAGTTAATTAGGAAAACCTAGATTCCTGAATGCATGCCTGTGTGTCCGTTCATCAGAATCATAGGGAGCCAGAGCCTATCACAGGGGCATCAGATGCAAGACAGCAGCCAGTTATGGACCAGGTATTAGTTCGCCTATGGGTACATTCATGTACACACTAGGTGAGCTTCACCCAGGGACAACAAGAAAATGGTTAAGCCAATGAACACCCAAAGAGAAAAGAATTTGGAACTTTGTACAAGGCTCTGTTATTCTTGTGTTGACCCCATTTGGTGAGTTGAACTTGATTATATTTTATTGGGATAGAGATGAGCTAAATATATACACTTGCTGACCATCTTTTGATTCCAAAATCCCTGTCTCTAAGACAATAGTCCGGACATTTATCCCTTATATCAGCGAACCACAATCAATATAGTGCATGCTATTTTTTCCTTCTTCTTTTTGTTTGTCTATGCATATTAATGTCAGCATGTGTGTGTTCTGTTTATGGGAGAATTAATTAGATTATTCAGGAGGGTGGGCGTCCATGTGAAGAACAGGTCACCAGAAGTGTACACTATACCTTTTTTGGTAATTATGCCTAATCTTGGTTGTTTGTGTAAGTACAGTGAATGTTAAAATATGTATTTGTTTTTGAGTTTACTGCTTTTGCTGTCATTGTTTTGAGATTAGAGGGAGCAGAACAAGGGGTTTGATGGTGGTGACCTTCCATGAAAACATCCATCTCCCTAATGGGTGATGAAGTTTAGTTGTCACTTCTTTTTTGAGGCCAATTATTTCAAAGCATCTCTCTAAGATCCAACAGCTAGCAGCTTCTTTTGAATGAAGCCAGTGAGCAGGTATTGCTTAGCATTGATTTCAAATATGTAAAGTAGCTGTCTTATTCATGCACACTCCAACATGAAAATAAGGCAACAATTGACCAGCATCCTATCAAAGGTTGGTTCCTGTTGGGCTAATTTATGGCTGCTTCGTAACCCTGTTGTGGAAACAGAGATTTCAAAAAATGAACTTAAAAGAGTTGGCAAGGGGTTACACACTCGGATGAAAAGGTGGAAAACAAAGTGAGAATGTGTAAACTGCACAGAGTGAGTGTGTCTTGTTAAGAGTTGCATTGCTGCCTGTTATGATCTCATCCTTCCTTGGCACGTTTTATGACCTGTACGTTCAGTTGGAGTTCTCAACAGCATTAGACATGAGGCAGGGACCAGTTGTTGATGATGTGCCATTCCATAGTAGAGCATACCAATGCACATGCATCCATTATTAGAATCTACTTAACCCATTTGGGGTCACAGGGAGTCAAAAAGCCAGAAGTCTGTATAACCATCAGCATCAAGTGACTCCGTGAGAACCCTAACTACAAAGAGGACTATTTCATTTATGTTAGGTAGAATGCCCAAAGGGGACTGGGCGGTCTCGTGGCCTGGAACCCCTACAGATTTTATTTTTTTCTCCAGCCTTCTGGAGTTTTTTTTTGTTTTTTCTGTCCACCCTGGCCATCGGACCTTACTCCTTTTTATGTTAACTAAGGTTGTCTTATTTTAATTTCTTATTTGTCTTTTTTATTCTTCTTTTCTTCATTATGTAAAGCACTTTGAGCTACTTTTTGTATGAAAATGTGCTATATAAATAAATGTTGTTGTTGTTGTTGTTGTTGAAGGCAGGAGCCAAATCTGAATAGGGTGCCAAACTTTTACAGGGCACACTCTCTTACACTAGCCAGCTGTAGAGAAGTAAATCAATTTAACACTCATGTTTTTGCAAGATGGAAAGAAAAATGAAGTACCAAGGGGAAAACACATGCAGACATTGCTAAAGATCATTCCAAAATTACAGTGAATAGCCAAGGATACAAACCCAGTCTCCTGAAGCTGGGTGACAGCAACACTAAACACTGTTGCCACAGCGAAAACTGGAAATTAAGAAAATATCCATGGCCATCATGTTGGACACAACACTCGCTCTCTGTGTTGTATGTTGGTCGGGCATGCAAGGAATAATTTCACCTTACAACACTACAATTGACAATACTGATAATACTATGACTACACACCAACTGGCAGAGGAAATCTGAGGATGGACTCTCATTCCTACTTGCATTCATGACCATTCCCTTGGGGTTGGCATGATCATCAGCACCATTTTGATATGGGTTTCTAAACTCAGGTGATTTTAAAACAAGAGATGCTGTCAAGATTTAAGGTTGAATGTACTTCAGGTACCAATGGGCCTTACATGTAATTTTGGTGAGATGAATCATTCGGCTCCTCAACCTCATCTCATGCATGTTCTGAACAGACACAAACTCAGCCTGTATTGCCAGATGTTACAGTATGTTTCTAAAATTGCTCCCCATTACATCTTTCACAGACGGTCAGAGTATCTTTCAAATAAATAAACAGTATTGATGTGGTGACAAAGGGCTCAGTACTGCTTTCTCACTGATCCGGATCCTAAGTTAAAATTTTATGTCCTGTCATTGTCTGCATGTGGGATTTCTGTGGGCTCTTATCTGGCAACTATAACTGTGCTGGAATGTCACTCCACCCAGGTTTGGTTCTTTCTTTGTTTTACTTATACTCAATGGCCACTTTATTAGGTACACCTGTTCAACTGCTTGTTAAAACAAATATCTAATCAGCCAATCACATGGCAGCAACCCAATCCATTTAGGCATGTAGATATTGTGAATATGACCTGCTGAAGTTCAAACCAAATATCAGAATTGGAAAGAAAGATTTAAGTGACTTTGAATGTGGCATGGTTGTTGGTGCCAGATGGGCTGGTCTGACTATTTCAGAAATTGCTGATCTACTGGCATTTTCATGCACAACCTCAAACTCTAGGGTTTACAGAGAATGGTCCAAAAAGGGGAAAATATCCAGTGAGCGGCAATTCGCTGGGTAAAAATTCCTTGTTGATACCAGAGGTCAGAGGAGAATGGCCAGACTGGTTTGATCTGATAGAAGGGCAACATTAAGTCACATAACCCCTACTTATAACCGAGTTATGCAGAAGGGCATCTCTGAATGAACAACATGTCAAACCATAACAGCAAATGGATTACAGCAGCAGCAGACCACGCCACGTGCCACTCCTGTCAGCTAAGAACAGGCAACTTAAGCTGCAATTTGCACAGCTCACCAAAATTGGACAACAGAAGACTGGAAAAATGTTGCCTGATCAGAGTCTCAATTTCTGCTGCAACATTCAGATCATAGGGTCAGAATTTGTAGTCAACAACATGAGAGTATGGATCTATCCTACCTGGCAGCAATGGTTCAGGCTGCTGGTGGTGGTGTAATGGTATGGGGGTATTTTCATGGCACACTTTGGACCCCTTAGTACCAATTGAGCATCATTTAAATGCCACAGCCTACCTGAGTATTGTTGTTGATCATGCCCATCCCTTTATGACCGCAGTGTACCTATCTTTTGAAGGCTACTTTCAGCAGAATAATGCACCATGTCATAACGCTCATATCATCTCAAATTGGTTTCTTGAACATGACAATTACTTCACTGTACTCAAATAGCCTCTAAAGTTACCAGATCTCAATCCAATAGAGTACCTTTGGGATGTGGTGGAATGGGAACAGCATCTGCATGATGCTATCATGCCAATGCAGCCCCAAACCTCAGACACAACTGTTGCAATACCAGATCTGGATAAAAACAAGGGATGTTTTATTCACAGAGTAAGTTTTCACAGGCTTAACACTCCATAATCTCTTACTATTATTTCTTTGTTTTCCTTTTCTTCTGATTTTATCCACACCTCCCAGGCAAGTGCTGTCATCCTCCCACAACTTTAACTTTCCGATTGAACTAAGGCGGACACTTTTATGTCAATGCAGAAGTATTTTGGGTGTGAGTACATTATCAGGATGCAGCACTTCCAGGTCCCCAAAAAGTAGGAACAGCCTTACCTTGCAGCTTCCCCTGGAACCCAGCAGAACTGCCCCACAGGACTGCAATTCCCAGCATGCCCTCCAGGTGTATATATATGCATACCAGCCCAAGAATGCTGCCACCCAGTGTGTTGAGGGATCATGAACTCTTGTTCTCCCCCTGTCTATTCATTATCCTGGTCTCTTTGCCAAGTAAGAGTATGGGGATTATCCTTGTCGGGATGCCAGTAAATGATACACGGTGTTCAAAGGGATGATCACCTCAGCAGATATCAATACTTAAATGGAAAGTTTAATTGGGAGGCTCCATTTTAGATGTTTTCCCACATTCAGCAAAAATGAGATATTTGTGGATGACCCATCACTAATTGTGTAGCTTTCTATAAGGTGCGGCCTCTTGCTCCATTTTTGTTAAGATCTAATTCCATCCAACATGCCCAGTCACATAGTGCATTCTTTTTAAAGCCCAGAGGACTGCAGTTTCATGTGGTAATTGTTAGAAAGGTTTATTTAAGAGCACAATGATATTTTGACAGCAAACATGTGTTCACTGCAGCCCAAGTCCCCCAGCGCTGACTCGGCACACAGAATGTGTGTAATGGGTTCCCGAGGGCCAAAGAGGTGATGCTATTGACTTAACAGTGCATTAAAATGCACTCTTTATCAAGACACAAAGAAAAGCAGCTGAGAAAGAAAGGAAACCATGCAGGATGGTTGGAAATGACATAGCAAGTCAGCACCCTGACTAACTGGAAAAGCCCGGATGTGGTTTATTACCAAAACCACAAGAAAGCAAGACTGCTCTGACAGCCACTTGCAAGAGGCAGACTCGCATTCGCAAACAGCACAAATGGACTCCTATAGCCCAGCAAGGCCCCAGGTTGCTGTTGATGTATTCAGTCTGGTGTCACGGCCATCCATTACTATAGTTTGACTGATTAGAATTATTTGAGCCTTATTTGTCTGCAGAGTTACAAAACCTCAACAGACTTCCCAGTAACCTCCAACAATGCGCACAACAGAATGCCAGAAGAAATTTTTTGTGCCCTAATGTGATTCTGGCAGGTGGTCTCTTGATGAGCACATTACAGTATCTAAAAAGTTTGGCCTGAAAACGTTGGGCAACACCTCTGCCAATGACTAGCAGCACTTCAGAATAGGGGCTTTGTAGAGTCACCAAGATTTCCTCGGTCTTTCCAGATGTATTATCTGTTTAAAAACTAGCTATCCAGTAGTAGAACAGCTTGTCAATAGGAAGATCTAATTTGGTCTTATGAAGCATACATTAAGAATTCACAGGTTTGAGTGTGGACTATGGAAAGTCAAAGTCATATGTCAGGTTTCTGTTGTTCTTGAGTAAATGACAGAGAGAAGAGAACTTCAGAAACTCAACAATATTCAGTCCACTGAGGAGGTTCATTATTTCCTCCTTTATACTTGACAATACAATACTTTGTGAATTTGTGTAGTGCAGTGCTCATAAAAGTATTCACCCCTTGAACGTTTATAAATTTCATTGTTATACAATACTGAGTCACAGTGGATTGAGTTTAATTTGGCTTTTTTTGACATTGATCAACAGAAAAAAGGCTCTGTAATGTTCAAGTGAAAGTGAAGTGATTTGTGCAAAGAGGTCTAAATTAATTAAAAATATAAAACCTAAAAAATTGATCTCGTAAGTATTCACACCATGACCCTTGCCAGGAAAATCAGATGGGAAAATGTGATGAGATAAGTATTCACCCCTTTAGTATAACACACCTAAATTGTCACTGGTGCGGCTAATTGGTTTTAGAAGTCACATAATTAGTTCAGTAAAGACCACCTGCCTGTAGTCAAGGGGTTTCAATTGATCGTAGTATAAATTCCTCTTATCTGGAGGTTTCAGCTTGTGGTGAGTTAGTATTGTGCCCTTACCTACACAATGAAGAAAAAAAGGACACTCCTAACAGCACAGTGAAAAGGTGATTGAAAAACGCAAGTCAGAGGATGAATACAGTAAAATAACCAAGTTACTGAATACCCCTTGGTGTCCAGTTTCATCAATCATTAATGGAAAGGGTAAGGCACAGCTATAAACCTGCATGGAGATGGCCGTCCATAAAAACAGAGTGATCATGTAAGAAAGAGACTAGTGAGAGAGGCCACCTATGAGAATTGGAAAGGAGTTACAAGCTGCTGTGGGTAAGATGGGCAGGTCTGTTCAGACAACTATTTTGGCCTGGGTATTTCACCAGTTACAGTTACTTTATGGGAGACTGGCAGAAATCTTGGCTAGAGTTTGCCAGAAGGCATATGAGAGACTCAAAAGTCAGATAGTAAAAGGTTCTGTTTTCCAATTAGATCAAAATTGAGCTTTTTTAAACATCTGAGTAAATGCCATGTTTGACAAAAACCAAACACTGCACATTATCAAAAACACACCATCTCCACCCTGAAGCATGGTGGTGGCAGCATTGTAATGTGGGATACTTCTCTGCAGCACACCCTGGAAGGCTTGTCAGGGTCAAATGAATGCAATAAAATACATGGAAATCCTGGAAGAAAACCTGTGGCAGAAATCTGCGCCTTTGGAGAAGATTTGTTTTCTAGCGAGACAACAACCCAAGCTTAAAGCCAAAGCGACACAAGAATGGCTCTGAAACAACCATGCTAGAGTCCTAGAGTGGGCTGAGTCAGTGTCCAGTTATCAATCCAATTGAGAATTTGTGGCCGAACTTAAAATAGGCTGTTCACCTACAATCCCCAATGGAACCTGACAGATCTTCAGCAGTTTTGCAAAGAAAAATTGGGAAAAAATGGCAGTGTCCAGCTCTGCAAAGCTAACTGAGACCTGTGCACACAGACTGAAGGCTGTCATTGCTCCCAAAGCTGCATCTATGAAATATTGTGTCACACACGTACAATTAGGGACAGCCAAAGGGTCCAATTCAGGGTGTGAAAACGCTGGAAAAAGGGTTAGTAAGGAGTACTAATGCCTTCTCTCTTTCTTCCTCCAGAACCACAGAGTTCTAAGTAAATTTTCCTCACTTCCATCCCTTTTCGGATGACCTCACTACCATCCAAACCTGATGACATCACTTCCATCCCGCCTTAATGACCTCACACCATACCTCACGCTCACCTCCTGCTTCCATAATTGAAAATCTGATCCATTCATTTTTTCATTGTCCACACTACAATATACGGGGTCATTCCCCAACTCTTTATTTTTGTGCGACTTATATTATTTCTACAACTGAATTGAAGAAGTGAATATTTATGTGATAGTAATTTCATATTTTATAATTATTTAGATCATTTTGAAGAGATGTTTCCCCATTATTAAACAGTAATTAGTGTCAAAAAAGCCAAACTAAGTCCACTGTGATTCAATGTTGTACCTTAGTAGAGCTCACAATGCCTTGGGAGAACCACCTTGAAGAAGTCTTTGAAAGGAATTTCTCCAAGTACAAAGGGCACTGCCCGCAGTGTTGGCAGTGTAGAAGGAGAGCAAGGAGGTGCTTGCTGGATGAACTTGGATGTTGGGTGATTGTGACAGAGTTGCTAGCCAGAGCCTTCACCACTTGAGCCTTGATGAACAGTCACAGTGAAGAGCCATCTGTGAAAGCACCAATGCAGCAGAGAAAGCCTCAACTTGGCTGTGGCTCAAAAGAACAGAACCTCAGGCTTGGCGTAATTAGCTTCTTGCCAGCTGCACACAAGCAAGAGTCAGCTCAGCCCCTGCTGGGTTGCCAGAGGACGGGAGTATGATGCTGCAAGATGTGAAGCTCCAGAGGATTCCAGGAATATCACTGAAGATGGGTCCAGCTGTGGCATCAGAAGATGTATGGACATACCTATAACAGTAAAATATGAAAACTTTAAATGGAGAGAATCCTTTTTTGTGGGCACTGTATCCAGATATAGTTTAGCCCCTTTACATTTACACCTGGCATTATTGTGCATCTCCCCCATTGTGCCTGGGCAGAGACCTGACGTCACTTTTCCCCTCACAAATTTCAAATTTAATTTTGATTCTCATGCATTTGCATTCATATTTGGCAGCCATTCATTTCTGACCACTGAGTGATCTGATCACAAGTGCATACAGCTGGTGTTTAATGCGGTCAAGTGCTGTTTAGTTGTGATTGGATCATTAAAGTGCATGTTGATATTAAATATAAAGGGGCAATCATGTTCTACATAAGCCTTCTGTGCCCACTACAAGGTGAAGCTGCCATTCCATGTTAAAACCTTCTCAAACCCAATTAATCCAATTCAAGGTCATGGCAACCCTGCACACAAACCCTGAATACATTGCCAGTCCATCAAGGGGTCCATTCCAGACACACGCCCCCACTCAGACTGGCCATTTGGAATCACCAGTTAGCCTAACCTGAACATTCGGTGTTGAGGGAGGAAAGCACAAAGTGAAGTTAATGTAGTAAATGGCCTATCACTGATTTGTTGGTTACTTGAACACTACTTTACACCCCTCTGCCTGAAGTGTAAATTCTTGTTAAATCTATTATTAAAAAAAAAAACATTACAGAAATGTAATTTTAATTCCTGTCTAATCACATCCTTCATTCTTGTTTATTTTTATTAGACTTTTAATGAAGACTTGGCCTGTAATACGTAGGCAACAAATGGATTTTGGGAGGTATAGGAGAACACCATTATGCAGTATTTATCAGACAGATTCTAAAGAGAAGTTTTATTTTGATTTACTCAGACTTATTCAGTCTCATTCCCAAAAAAAGATGAACAGCCCCTTAGCTGGGGGTTTGTAAGTCTTTTAAGACACAATACAACATTTGTGAAGGGCTTCTTACATAGCAGTAAGCATCTAATGGAAGCATAAGAGATAGCACTAGTTGCTTCAAAATATTAAAGTATAGTCAAGCTGCAAAGAAGAGGCATCATCCCTGCAGAAGACTGGGAACACTGGAACACTCCCCCTGATCTATGTGGAGTCATTGTATCCTGTTCATGTCTCTGCTGGCTTCTCTCCAAGCACTAAAGTGTTCCACTTACATCCCGTGTGCATGAATGTGTCCTATGATGGATCAGCATCTGATTCACTTGTGGAGTGATGACTATAAGAAATGGCACTTTATTGCTTTACAGAGTTTTTTGTCAGCTACTTGTTCACCTGGGGAAGCAGCTCAAATTCCCAAGGCATATCATGCTCACCACCGTGCAACCAGGCATCTTCCTTACTTAAATCCACCAAGCAATTTATCTTGCTGGAATTAACAGTCACCTGGGAAGATCACTTGGGTAAAACCTTAGAAAGGAAAGTTGAGGTGTTAGTAAGTGAGTGCAGTGAAGGCGGGTGGAGGGCAAGATGTCACCAGATACAAATCGGTTGCTTCCAGGGAGTTGGGCACTGAAGAGCAGGGAAGGAGAACGGCCATCTGTGATACCACCCAAGCAGCGGAGAGAGCCTCTGTCGCTCAAAAGAGGAGAACCGTGGGGCAATGTAGCCATCTAGCCATCTGGACACAAGCTGAGGTCTGATCAGCCTCAAGTGGGTGACCTGGAGGAGGGTGTATGGTGTTAAAAGACCTGAGGCACCTAAAACGTCCTGGAGCATCAATGAGGATATGTCTAGAAGTATCAACAGATACATCTGCTCACTTTACAACAATAACAATATTTATTTCTTTTACATGTTTATACAAATGCTGTAGCTCAAACTGCTTTACAAAATGATTTATCCATCCATTATCCAACCCGATATATCCTAACTAGCGGGTCACAGGGGTCTGCTGGAGCCAATCCCAGCCAGCACAGGGCGCAAGGCAGGAAACAAACCCCGGGAAGGGTGCCAACCCACCACAGGGCGCGCACGCACACACACACACAACCACACACTAGGGACAATTTAGAATCACCAATGCACCTAACCTGCATGTCTTTGGACTGTGGGAGGAAACCGGAGTACCCAGAGGAAACCCATGCAGACATGGGGAGAACATGCAAACTCCACGCAGGGAGGACCCAGGAAGCAAACCCAGGTCTCCTTACTGCGAAGCAGCAGCACTACCACTGCACCACCGTAAAATTATTTAGAATGATGAAAATGTTTATAATTTCTATGCATTATTCTTTTTAAAGCAGGACTGCAGTATTTATTTTACACTCTATTGTGGAAACCATAGAATTGTGAAGTCCTTACTTTGTGCAAACTATTATTGCTCACAGGCTGATATTACAGTGTTGCAGTTAATGCTGGTTTCTTGCAGCACCACGTACCAGGGGTCAATTTCTGACCTAATCACCTCTTGTTTTGCACATTCTTCCTAATTTCCATAGACCTGTTCCTCAGGCACATTTGCTTCTTCCCTCATTTATCTATCCATTAGAAAATCCATAGTAGGGTTAATGAAGGCAAGAGAGTGTCCAGGTAAAAACCAGCCCTGGACAAGATGACTGTCTATTGCAGGGCTCTTGAGGGTGGCCATGTGGTAGTGAGTGAGTGAGTGAGTGAGTGAGTGAGTGAGTGAGTGAGTGAGTGAGTGAGTGAGTGAGTGAGTGAGTGAGTGAGTGAGTGAGTGAGTGAGTGAGTGAGGATGAGTGCACAGATGTCATAATGGTGCTGCTGCAGTGAAAGATTCCAGTTACCCTGAATTAAAAAATGTGAGCTTGTGAGATAGACAGATGACTGTAATTCAGCCTAGTATAAGTAAGTGTAATAAATGATTATGTTCTATAATGTAACTGCAATGTACCCAGAGATGTTTCCTGCCACACACCCAATACTGTAGGATTGGGACTCCTTAACTCCCTTACACCTTTGTTTTTCTAAAATAAAAAATGAGAAATGGATAGATGGTGTCTTTAAATTAGTCAGTGTCACACATGTGTGCTTTGGAGGCAGCATGGGAGTCTAACTAAGATTAACTTGCCGGAACAAGGGCGAAATGAGAGGACTAACACTTCTTTCCCCTTTTTAAGATCCTCTGAAGAGAATAGCCAGACCTCTCCCTGTTCCTCACTGCACCCATGATGACCTCATTTCCAGCAATTACCTTATTATCTCGCCTTGTCCTTCTTTTTGGCTATTTAAACAACCCACATAATCTTTGTTTTCAGTCTTTTCTTGGAGACTCAGTCAGATTACTCTGCAGAATTGCCACAAAATTTTTGTTGTTGTCCTGCACTAATATATGGGGTGGATCCCCCCAAAACATTTTCTGCCTCTATCTCTCTTTTACACCAGCTATGAGTAAGTGTGTGAGTCTGCTTGCTTCTTGCAGGTTCTTGTGTTGTCAGTGTTGGCTCCAGCTCACCACAGCTCCATAATGGACTCAGCTGAAATCCTCCTTGTAAAATTACTTTGTAGCTACTGGGTGTTTTTTATTTTTTTTTTCTGTTTTTTGGAGGTTGGATGAATCACTTTGAATAATGAAAAACTTCTAAGTAATATAATCAAGGCTGTCAGAAATCAAATATATTAATTAATGTTTCTGCATTATTTGTTTTGAAGTGAGTGCCAAATCTGTGTTTTTAATAGCTCTTTTATGTCAGCATAATTTACATAATATATCTTTTGACAATTTCTTCATGGTGTTTTAATAGTTTTAATTGAGCTGGTCTTGGTTTTCTATTACGTCTTGCACGCATATCATTATTTTTCTTATGGAGGTCTGTCAACACTTCGACGTGTACTTCAGCCTAGCAGAGGCCACATGTGAGTTCTGGGCATTCTGGGTACACAGCACCTCAAATAAATTTGCATTACCAACTCAGTTTAAACCTTCCAATTATCTGAGCTTTCTGAAATCATTTCGTCTATCGTAAGGTCGCAGAGAAACTCAACCTATCGTGGCAGCATCTGCTGTTACTGTAGAAACAAGGGAGCCTGTGACTCACTGAAGGAGCATGTCAAGGTCTCTCTCCTCTTAGGTTGGGTGCGTTCACACAGCTTATGGAGGTACTCAAAATGGTGTGTTCAAGGCATCTATTGCAGATTAGGCAGCAGGTTTTAGTTTGTCTGTCTTGCTTACTTTGTGTCTGTTAGATTTTTGGAGGTGATGCCCACTTAAAAATGTTTGGAACAAACTCCACACACAAATTATACAAGCTAGACTCTGCAGATGTAAGGAAGCCAATCCAGCCACTGATCTTGCCTGAAGAATGGGCCTTAGCTGCCTCGAAAGCTTGCATATTGTAATCTGTTCAGTTCGACAACAAAAAGTGTCCTTGTGCTTGACTTTTCATTGCATCCGTAATGGCTAACATGGTACAACACTCTACTACTACTTATGTGAAAATACTGGAACCCTTTGATAGACTGGCACCTTGTAGGTAACTTTTTGCAAGACAATCTAAGCCTGTGGTCAGAGTCATGACTGTGTGCACCTTTGGCAGATGTGAGTGCAAGAAAATGTTGCCCTGAAGTGGCTACTTTAATTCAAGAAGTTCTGAACACATCATCAGGAATCTGCTGTAAATGTGGCTCTTAATGGCTGAAGATTTATGACCCCTGTACCAACTCACCCATCAAAACACATTATTTATTAGTGTTATGAGTGCAGGCCATGAAACAACCAAAGGGGTGCAAGGCCTGCAAAGAATATATCTAACAAGCAGACCAGAATTTGTACTTTACAGGGTGGCTCACCCTACAATGGGCCAAATGGGTTTTGGCTTCAAAAGTTCAACAATATACTGTATGTATGTAAAGTCACAAAATATATTTAAATTGCCCTCAACAAGGGAGTGGATTACTGTAAACTCTGTCTTGTAGAAAGATGGGTGATATAAGAATCTTAAAGGAGATTCATTTGCAAAAATCAGAAAATACAACAAATGCTCAAAAGGAGTTGCTAACAAGGAATTTGGAAAGCAAACAAGACACAGTACAAAATACGAAATTAAAATCCTTATGCAGAAGCATTAGGAATTAAAAAAAAAAAAACAATAAATCTAAAGGCAATGGCAAAAGTTACAAAAACACCAACACTAACTAAAACACATTCAATGAACCGCAAGGGACTTTAATTCTCTTGTCTTACTATTATGGGACTGTGGACAGTCCCTAGCAATGAAGTACTGATGGCCTCATCTGCTGAAGGGCCCACCTATTAAATACAAGGAACATAGGAGAACAAGATTAAGCACAAAGATAATAACTAAAATTGACATAGAGTACATAATTAGACAAAAATGAATAAATAGTAATATTAACATAAAGGCTAGTAATTACAGAAAAAAGTCAATAAAAAAAGACAATAAAAAGGAATTTAAACATAAGCCAGGGAGGGAATCTTGGCTAAATCTTGTGAATTTCCCCTTGGGATTAATACAGTATCTATCTATCTATCTATCTATCTATCTAAAACATACTAACATAACAAAACATACTAACATAACAAAACTTTTCATCTTAAAGCATATTTTATGTTTCATGTGGAGTCACTAAAATAAACAAAAAAATATTCAAGCAAATCAATGATTTTTTAAAAAATAAAAAACAAGAAATACGGTGGTTAATAAAGGATTCCCCCTCAACCCCCAACTCAATCAGGTGTAAGTAAGCACCATTTACATAGCAGACCATGGTTACTGGCTTCCACCTGTGATCAATTGTAATCAGTGTGATTAGTGAAGCATAAAAACAGCTGTTCCTGGAGCATTCCCTTGCTTGGTAGTGCAACTGACAGCAAACAACTGACTATGGATAGCAAGCCATTTTCAAAAGATCTCAGGGATAGAGTTGTGGACAAACATAAGGTAGGAGATTAATACAAAAAATCTCAAAAGGCTATATCAATCCCAAGGAGCACAGTAAAGTCCAAAATAAAGAAGTGACAAGTGTTTGGTACTACTAGGACCCTCCCTGGATCCGGCTGTTCCTCCAAACTGGATTGACAAGCAAAGAGGAAACTGGTAAGAGAGGCTACCAAGAGGCCAATGGCCACTTTGAAGGGGTTACAGGATTTTATGGCAAAGAGTGGTCATTGTGTGCATGTAACAACAATTTCACAAGCGCTCCACAATTGTGGCTTGTTCGGGAGGGATGCAAGGAAAAAGCCACTTCTCAAGAAAGGCCACATTAAGGGTCATTTGATCTTTGCCAGAATGCACCTTGAAGATTCTGATGTCCAATGGAAAAAGGTCTTATGGTCAGATGAGACTAAAATCGTACAGTACACCTGGTGGAAATCCAATGCAGCTCACCATCCACAACACACCATACCTACAGTAAAGCATGGAGGTGGCAGCATCTTGTTGTGGGGGTGTTTCTCTGCTGCAGGGCCTGGGGCTGTCATTAAAGCAAAAGAAGGGTCAACAAAATATTGACATTAGGGGGTGTGTGTTTTCATTTAAGACTGTAAAGAAAAAAAATGGGAATATTTCGTGGAGGTGATTATTTTCTATACCCACTGTATATACTCGTATATATATATATATATATATATATATATATATTATATATATCTTGTGACACATTTAAGTATGGGTGGTGCAGTAGTAGCACTGCTGTTTTGTTGTAAGGAGACCAGTGTTGGCGTCCCAGGTTCTCCACGTGTGAAGTCTGTATGTTCAATCTGTGTCTGCACGCATTTCCTCTGAGTGCTCCAGTTTCCTTCCACTATCCTAAGACATGCAGGTTAGGTGAATTAGCAGTGCTAAATTGGCCCTAACTTTGTGTGTGTTTGCCCTGTGATGGACTAGTGCTCTGTTCAGAGTTTGTTCCTGCCTTATGCTTGCTGGGATTGGCTCCAGCTCCTTCGTGGCTTTGTGAGCTTGGTCTGGATTAGGTGGGTCAGAAAATGACAAATGTTATTTAATTATTTATGATCGCATCTCTTTCTGTTCTAATTTATTTATTGTCACATTTCAAAATACATTTATTTTCATATTCATTTATTTTCTTATTTTATATAACTCGATAGCAAGCAAGGCTGACAAATAAAAAACCTGCTGCCCACTCTGCAATGGATGTACACAATCTCAAGTACCACCAGAACGCGCCCAACCTAAGAGGAATGAGACCTTGACATGCTCCTTCAGTGAGTCACTTCTGCATCATTGTGTGTGATGGAAGGGGCTGCAAATGACAGTGAGCTGCTTTTACTGCTACTTGCTACTGCTACAGTGCCCACTAGCCCCACAACACTCTGTCTAGGCTCTACGGCCATTAATGTTTGGCTGAAGACACCAGAGACCACTATTAGGCACACTGGGCATTTGTATTTGCCCCTTGGGAGTGCATGAAAGTCTGTGGTGCCTATAGACCAACCCAGCATTAGTTCCTGTCTTGTGCCCAGTGGTGCCAGGGTACATTTTGTAACTCAGAAGGTACAGTGAAGAATGGCATGTCAACTATCTTAGTAAATCAGGATGTGGGAACCCTGAATTGACTATTTCCCTGGGCACACCCTACTAGCATACCTGGCATAGGTTTGAAGAAAATGGTAAAGCAGGCAAAACATTACAACAGCTTTACAAAAGATTTATGAGTGAGAGTGTCTAGATGCTTGAGAGCTTTAATATAATTTAGTGCCGCTGTTGTCACATTTTGCATCATGTACATTGGTTTCTGCTATTTTTCTTACTTTTATTTCTTCAACAACTGTATTTGGAGTCCAAGCATCTCTTTACTAAATCAGGCTTGTGAGGAGGTTGCACCTGTCCTAGCAGCATAAGGCACATGGCAGGAACCATCGATGGCTAGGGTGCCAGTCCAATGGAGAGGAAACTCTTTCACACATAATCTGGAAAAATAAAATGCAGCACATGACCACTTTAAAGTAAAAAATAATGACCTCCGTGAAAGTGGTTCTTCCTTCAAGATCCCAAACATCCTTGACTCTGTGCCACCCCAGAACTGTCACATGTAGCTCTACTTAGAGGTGAGTATCTGTAAATTCATGGGGCAGTCAGGCTATAAAGTCCCCTTCCCTAAAGCTCACTTGAGCCGAAGTGTCAGAGCTTCACCCTACTGAGATGCCTTTCTTGTCATAGTGGCCTTTTTAAGACCCTTGGATGTTTCTTTAATTTATGTAGGTATTGAATGATTAATTGGTGTAGGTGTGTAAAGCTGCCCTTGCACCCGGACTACCTCTGATCCTGAATACAATAGGTGTGCCAGAAAATGGACAGATGGGTGGATGATGAGCACAGCTCCTACTCACTCTAATGGGGGGCAGATGTGTACCATGTTAACTGCAATACAAGGCCACACCCTGGTCAGTATGTCAGCTACGCACATCAGCCACTTTTACCCACACTGCCTTGCAGCAAGGGTGGGTACTATGCATACATTTTTATCCCTCTCCTCATTCAAATCTTACTGCGTCCCCCTGCTTGGTGGTTTTTTTTTTCACTACCCTCCTAAGGCAATGTCGTCAATCTCCTCATTCAAATGCATCCGACTGCCTCGTCTGGATGTGTGCTCCCAGAACTCAGAGATCCACACTCACCCCCCCCTTTTGCTGCTGATTAGTTTAGCGACACCCACAGGAATAGCCATTATGCTGTTGCCTTGATGTGCATAATTTTAGCATTCGTAAAGACAAAAGTAAAAATCTGTTTGTTTTTTTTTTTTGAAGTACACAAACTGTGTGAGTCAATAATATTTCCTTGAAATCGGCGGCAGCGCCGCAGATCAATGGAAAGCACGCCAAGCGAGGAGGGCTTCTTCTTTTTCATAGTTTGTTGCATAGAAAGCCAAGCCTTCAGCTCCACAGGCACATCCCTGTTACTATAGCAACAGCATTTCTTTGGAGTCAGTATGTGCGCCATATGGTTGCCATGGTGTCAGGATGGGAACCCAATTAAAAGAGAGCACAGAGACAGAGCCAAGCTGAGCCACACCCATCTTGAAAGCAGTTGCCAGAAGAAAGTTTGCAGTGGCTCCTGCTTGGCAAAGGAGGAAGCAGTGCCAAGTTGCCTGCTGCCAGTCTGTCATATGCAATTAGATGTGTACCTTCAAAAGCAGCAGGTGTTCAGTTATTATTCTGACTGCAAGAAAATTGAGAAATAAAGGGGATCTGTGGCTAGCTTTCAGACGGGTGCAGTCACCATATTAAAGACCATCCATCCATTATTGGACCAGTTCTGAACCAGCAGCATTGGATGCATTAGGATTAGTTCTGGTGGGAGCTGGGGTGCTGTTTTTCATATTTCATTAAGGCTTTTCATTGCTTAATAATGCCACAAAAATGCATAAGCATACATTACAGCAGGCGTGTGACTGCCCCCTGGGCAGAACCCCTGCAGCGTTCTGCTTGTTTAATTCCACTGCCAAAGCCACAGGACAAAGGAAATAAAAATCAGAGCAATTCTCACAGGCTGCTCCCTGAGGTGCAAATTAATGAAGACGTAGGAAATGGCATGAAACACAAAGCAGCAACTCTGGAAACCCTCCCAGTCAGGCAAACCTTCAGTCTTTCAGAGGGTGAAGAGCCTTGCGAGCCTCTGCAACTCTACAGGCACCCCCACCTGATAACAGTGCAGTAAATCCTAGAAGCACTGGGCACCTGGAGACCACCATTACGACACATTGCCAGCCTGGTGTCTGCAGTCACACTTCACCAGTCGTTTAATAGTGCAGGTAGGGTTACCCACCACCTGCTCATTGGGTCAGTGGGCCAGGCATTGCAGTGGAAAAGACCCTCCACTTTTCAAAAAAGACTGATTTCTTTAGACTTGGTTTCAAAATGTTTTTACCTTTAAATTCTGATTCCTTAATGGTCTGATATGAGTAAGTGTGTGTACCTTAAAATGGACTGGTTTGTGCTTTACACTCAGGCATAGCCGCAAAATCAGATTGTAAATTGGGTGTGGCTGCTGCAAATGAGATATAACAGAACTTGAAACTGTGCAGAGCAGATCAACCAGGTGCATCTCAGGACTTTGACAGACTCAAAGAATTAAACCAGTTTAGTCTTGAGCAGAGGAGACTACGTGGGGACCTAATCCAGGTATTCAGAATCCTCAAAGGCATTGATAAAGTAGATCCAGTATCAGCTTAAGGGTTATTCACGCACTTGAGGACATCATTGAAAAATAAGGGGAAGTGCATTTAAAATGGAAGCCAGGAAGCACTTCTTTACACAAAGAGTTGTGTGACTCTGGAACAAACCACTGAGACATGTAGTTGAAGCAGAAACCTTGACAGCCTTTAAGAAGAATCTGGATGAGATACTGAGACATCTTACCTATTAGATAGATAGATAGATAGATAGATAGATAGATAGATAGATAGATAGATAGATAGATAGATAGATAGATAGATAGATAGATAGATAGATAGATAGATAGATAGATAGATAGATAGATAGATAGATAGATAGATACTTTATTAATCCCAAGGGAAAATTCACAAATATTAGCTGAATAAACAGGCATGATGGACTGAATGATCTGCCCTTATTTGTCAAATGTCTTATGTTCATAAAACATGGTTTAAAAGAATCCAGAGTAAGTTGGTTTTAGCATTGCTGAATCATGGCGAGATTGTGTTGGTTTGGACACGTGCAGAGGAAAGATGCTGAGTATATTGGGAGAAGGATGCTAAGGATAGAGCTGCCAGGGAAGAAGAAAAGAGGAAGGCCTAAGCGAAGGTTTATGGATGTGGTGAGAGAGAACATGCAGGTGATGGGTGTGACAGAACAAGATGCAGAGGATAGAAAGATATGGAAGAAGATGATCCGCTGTGGCAACCCCTAACGGGAGCAGCCGAAAGAAGAAGAAGAAGAATCAGGGCATCAGCATCTTGCATTCAAATGATGGCCTGGTCTCTTTATGTATGGAGTTAATACCCTTTTCTGGTGCTCTTGTAGAGTTTTTACATACAGTACCTGCAAAGACATGAAGGTTTGGTTTATTGTCAACTCTATCTACTGTATCTATCTATCTATCTATCTATCTATCTATCTATCTATCTATCTATCTATCTAATCTATCTAAACTGTGTAAGTGTGAGTCATTTTAAGTGGCAATAAATAGGCGTCCAGCCCATGGCTGGTTCCTCTTGTAAAAGAGGATGTTTGAGGCCTACTGTAATATTCCAATGCATCCAATAGGACTGCTGTGCTTTTCTTTTTTCTTTTCTTTTATGTCATTGATTATGAATTTACAGTATTGTCATATTGTGGCAGATCACTGTTTGTGTGCAGTTAACTGCTCACCTTGTGTCCATAGATTTTTCTCTGGGTGTTCCACTTGTCCTCATACATCCAAAAGATATGTGAAAAGTTAAAGGAATACTCCAATCAAAATATTTGTATATGTTACTTACCTCATGTCCATAGTAATGATGGAAGAATAAAATTTTAATTTTGTGTTTTCATGCAGAACATAGAGAAAGAAGTTTATTACATGACAGAGCTCAGTAGAGGCCAGTGCTCTACAATGGCAAACAATGTGAAAATTTTTCTTAAAAAAAATCTCAAAAATTACTTTTTGAATTGGAGACCCCCCTTTCGCCCTCATTTCTCGGTCAAGAGTCTTTTGTTTAATTCAAAAAGTCCTCCTACAAGGCTTTAGGTCTCCTGTTTATAATATCCACTGATAATTCCTGAAGTAACTATTTAACAATATTTTAGCAAAAACATTTTGAACAAGGGGGCGGCACGGTGGCGCAGTGGGTAGCGCTGCTGCCTCGCAGTTGGGAGACCTGAGGACCTGGGTTCGCTTCCCAGGTCCTCCCTGCGTGGAGTTTGCATGTTCTCCCCGTGTCTGCGTGGGTTTCCTCCGGGCGCTCCGGTTTCCTCCCACAGTCCAAAGACATGCAGGTTAGGTGGATTGGCGATTCTAAATTGGCCCTAGTGTGTGCTTGGTGTGTGGGTGTGTTTGTGTGTGTCCTGCGGTGGGTTGGCACCCTGCCCGGGATTGTTTCCTGCCTTGTGCCCTGTGTTGGCTGGGATTGGCTCCAGCAGACCCCCGTAACCCTGTGTTCGGATTCAGCGGGTTGGAAAATGGATGGATGGATGGATTTTGAACAAGCGACTGAATATCTGACATGTGGATTATGTGACACACCCAACAAAAAGTAGATCCATTAACACAACATATAACAGCTATTGGCATCTATTACAACATAAACTTCTTTCTCTCCTCCATTCCGCAGGTAAACACGTAGTTACATTTTTTTTCTTGGCCTCCACTATGGAGTACATGGGGTAAGTAACCTATCAGTTCTGAGTGGAAGGTTCCTTTACTGGGCTCAGTGAGAATGTCAGCATGAGTGTGCTTTTGGGTGTGTGTGAGTGTGCTTAGTGGCACATATTAAGTTCAAATCCTTGATTCTTGCCCACAGAGTAGTCAGCAGGGTCTGCACTTATATACTGTATATGGAGAAACGCATGAAGTCCCATGCTCTTTGTCGGCCACTTAGCTCTGCTGATGAATGCTGTCTGGTGAGGCCTCCTCTGCGTGATACCAAATCTCAGTCCTGACTCTTTTCATGTCTATCTAGCTGCACAGCACAACCCCATTTGAAATTCTGGCCACCTCAATCTGTTTCAGAAGCATTTGAAGACGCTCTTGTTTGGTGAATTTCTGTCTAAGTGAATAGGTTTGGTAAATCTGGGAATTGTAAGTCTCTTGTATTTTGTTCCAAGCTCTTCATTTGTGAGGATCAGTTTCTACTCTTGTCCTGTAACATTTTTTCTCAAAATGTCTGATGTTACTTAATTATGTTGACCTTTTTCGTAAGTCTCTTTGGATATAAGTGTCTGATAACAAATAAGTGTAAATATATAAGATATGATATGAGAGGAACCTTCATTTTATGCAGTGATATGTCACATATATGTATGATATGATAAAATAGGATATGATATTGTCATGTTATGCATGGTCCTTATATATAATAAGCTAGCGTGGCTGTCTGGTTGTCTGTCCATTATTTTAAATCACCTGTAGCTCGCAAACCGTTTCACCTATTGGTACACATATACTACGTGACGTCTACTATCTGCTTTCTGGGTGATGATTGACCTCCAAGGTTATTCCTCTTTTTATTTTTATTTTATTTTATTGTAGAATCAACTTTAGGAAGTGGGTGGTCATGCGGTACATGCGTACGGGCGCCGTTCTCATCCCCACTACCTTCACCGTCACTTCCCCTACCTCTTCATATCTTAAATCATTCTTGAGGCAGACTGAAGACTTAAGTGCCAGCTTGAGTGAAAAATTAAAGAAAACGTACTAAGTAATTGCAACACAAACACTGACTTAATCAGTTTTAACATGAAAAGATGCCGAAGAAAGAAGAAAAGAAGCGGGCCACTAGGGTGGAGAAAAGAAGAGCTGCTCAGGAAGCAGCAAGTGCATCAACCTCTGAGCAAACGAATGCTAAACATACAGAGAAACAGGATGAAAACTAGGAATGCTCAAGTCAAGTGTATTCACACCATGTTATCGTGCAGTACGCCGTTACTGGTATTAGTTATAACGTCATAGCATATTAGCAGTTTTACTTTACGTTATGTACCTTCCAGACCAGCACTTACCACTCCTATAAATGCCGGTTCTTTAATCACACTTTTTGGTTCTTTACTGGGTTTTGTGGTTCATCGAAGAACTTCTGCTTGACAAACGAAACACTATTTTATTCTGGGAGGTGTTCTTTACAATTGAAGTTGTTTTTTTGTGCTTTGAAAAACTTTTATGTAAACAAAATATGAAGTATGGTAGTCTACTTAGCAGGACACTAACAGATTAAGAAAACCTGGACTTTAATAATTCTTTGTATTTATATAGCGCTTTTCTCACTACTCAAAGCGCTCAGCAATTACAGGTTAAGGGCCTTGCTCAAGGGCCCAACAGAGCAGAGTCCCTATTGGCATTCACGGGATTCGTGAACTTTACGATTGCCATTGCAGATCCCTGGCCTCTGAGCCTGCGATACTTTATGTATGTAGAGGGAGTTCTTTTAATATCATGACCCATTAGATTGCACAAATCTGTTACTATCTATGCATGGTTATTTCCTGTAAGGAACTTGTTCCAATCGAAATAAAAAGGCGTTCTTTCTGGAACCTTCACCTGGAGGCGTCTTTTGGGAACCAAAACTGGTTCCCCTACGGCATCGCTTTGAGGAATCACTCTGGCTCCTTTATTTTCAACCGTGTACGGTATCAGCCTTTCATCAGTTAAGTTCGCCAAATACGACTAAACCAAAAGTGAAGTTTAATCCAAAACACTGTTTGCAGTTTCGTCGCCGCTCATAAATTTAATTGGATGCTTTCGACGTTAATGAATTTTGATGTTAAACCCCCGACAGTGTTAAGGAGCGGCTATACTTTACACTCCATTGCGAATTTCCGCAAGGATGCACCCAGCCCGCCCTCACTATTACAATAAAAATCAGACAATTTGAGGAGATCCTCGTCCAAGCTCTTTAGAACAGAAAAATAACAGACATAGGAAAAAGCCGACGAGTGCAGCCGTCCAATCGCCGTTAGGCGTGTTTTATTTCACAGACCAAGCCCCTCCTTCACGTAGCCTACAGCCTCGCCGCCTCAGACATCGGCGAGAAATGACCTGACCGGACTAAATGAACGTTTTTTTAGTTCGGGGGTAACTGAACTTTTAAATGCCAATCCGTGGTATCAGTATTTCCTTACCAGAAGCCCGGCACACCTCGCAGTCGCGTGTCTGGTAGACAGTCAAACCCTGCCAAGCACTAACTGCTGTTCCTGCATCTCCCAGACGCCGCCTTGCCTCCCAGCTCAGGAGTCCTGGAGGAGCCCGCCGTGCACCTGATGCCCGAGCGCCAGACGCGCTTCACAGCCCGTCACATCAGCGCTACTTGTTTAACAGCGAGCTCCGCTGGAAGTCGCCAGGGCAAATCCCAGCATGGGAAAAACATCCACAGAGACCGTCTGCTCAATAAAGCAGCCCGCCGCTCAGCTGGAAAGTTTAGATCGTCAAACGAGAAGGAATGAAAACTCTTGGGGACCCGGCTCCGGAAATTACTGCTGACCGCCCCCTCACTCTTCCACGGAGCATTCATTAAGTCAGACAGATACAAGGCGGTGAAAATCCGCAATTGGGCGCTAGTGCGCTTTAAACCTGACTGGGGGATTTTTTTTAATTTTCCCTTTATTACGCCGATGTATTTGTGCGTATCGCTAAAAGCGTGGCTTGGACTGTAAAACACAAATGCGTAAATTCAATCCTTACTACAGTCCCAGTGTGTGAACCCCAGCATGTAACTTCACCTGTCAACGTGCTAAAATAAAGACTAAAAAAAGAACAAAAAAATATATATGTATATATTGATTTTTATTTTACTTTGAATAAAGTGTCAGTTAAATAGATAAATAATCACGCATTTTGAGTCTCCACGCAATCGTATAACATTACCGATCTCGTGGGCACGACAGGGATGGTTCCAGAGAGCTGGCAAAATGTGCGTCTTCTAGTGGCACCTGCTGGAATGGCATGGATTGCAGGTTGAGCCCTTAAATTACAGTATTGCAAAATGTTGGCCCTACTGGATCAGTAGACACATCCTTGCAGAGCACTGAATTCTAAAATTCTTACATATGAAAATAGGATAAATAAGATAAATAAATAATTAGATAAACAAATAAACACCTGGGTTTCTAATCCCTCATCAATCAAACTATCCATTGATTCATCCATCTTCCTTATCTCTTATCCAGGGCAGGGGAATGGGGAAACTGGCGCCAGTTCTTGCGATCATCTGGCGAAAGGCAGGAACAATCACGGGGTGAGCACACACACAAAGGCCAATTGCCTAACCAGGATCCCTTTCCAAACCTGCTTAATCACAGGTTATGTTTACCTTAGCAACAGTTGCTACAACACAAGACTCAAGACTTGCAAAGCAATGATCAGCATTTACAGGGGCAGTTTAGAGCTGTCAGTCAACTTAACCATAGATAGATAGATAGATAGATAGATAGATAGATAGATAGATAGATAGATAGATAGATAGATAGATAGATAGATAGATACTTTATTAATCCCGATATCTATCTATCTATCTATCTATCTATCTATCTAGATAGATAGATACTTTATTAATCCCAAGGGGAATTTCACATACTCCAGCAGCAGCATACTGATACAAAAAAAAAAAATTAAATTAAAGAGTAATAAAAATGTAGGTAAAAACAGACAATAACTTTGAATAATGTTAACGTTTACCGACCCCCCAACCCCCCCACCCGGGTGGAATTGAAGAGTCGCATAGTTTGGGGGAGGAATGATCTCCTCAGTCTGTCAGTGGAGCAGGACAGTGACAGCAGTCTGTCGCTGAAGCTGCTCTTCTGTCTGGAGATGACACTGTTTAGTGGATGCAGTGGATTCTCCATGATTGGCAGGAGCCTGCTGAGCGCCCGTCGCTCTGCCACTGATGTCAAACTGTCCAGCTCCATGTCTACAATAGAGCCTGCCTTCCTCACCAGTTTGTCCAGGCGTGAGGCGTCCTTCTTCTTTATGCTGCCTCCCCAGCACACCACCGCGTAGAAGACGGTGCTTGCTCAACCGTCTGATAGAACATCTGCAGCATCTTATTGCAGATGTTGAAGGATTGATTGATAATCAGAGCAACGATAATTTGAACAAGCAACATTTGGGCAGGGTGGCATTGGGACATGGGAACAAATCCCAGCCTGGTTACTGTCTGTGTGGTGTTTGTTCTGCCCATCTCTGTGTACTCAGGTTTCCTCACACATTCTAAACACGATTCAGGGGTGCTGGTGAGTGGAGTTTACTCAGTGCAGTGTGGGTGAATGTAGTTTGGTAAAGTTTTGGGTGCAAATATCCTGTGGTGGACTGGCAAACTGTTAGATTTGGCTCCGACCTTGAGCCTAATGGTTCCTTGTGTATCAGGTGCGGAAAATAAGTGAATGGGCTGGGTGACCAGATGGCAGAGTGGTTAGTCATGCTGCCTCACAGCAGCTCCAAGGCTGTGTTCAGTTTCCCTTCACGGTTTTCTAAGGGTACTCCAACTAAATTAGACTCCCTGATGTGTTACTTAAGTTACAGGATGTTAACCACCAAAGTTGTTAGTTCAAAATCCATCCTGTGACCCTGAGTGAGTCACTAAAACTGTCTGGGCTCCAGTTGTAAACAGTGGTCATGTGTTTTGAGGCTGTAGGTAAAGACATCACATCAGTGTAGGGCAGTAAAACTCTAAAATTGTGCATGTTAACCCAGTGAAGGCATGCCATCAATATATTGAACGCACTTGAATCAGTATAAACTTACGGGGAGATGAAACAGCAGAGGTGAACTGGCACAAGAGAAAAACAAGCCTTGTGCAGGATTCTGGTCCATCACACACATACACACGTGCATTATCAGGAATCAAGAGAGGATCTAAATGTACAGAGCTGGCAATGTTACCCCATTGCACTTCTCTGACCTCCATTTTGCTTATCTAGTGTGGCAAAAACAGGGAAGAAAAAAATAAATCCTAAAGCCAATGTCAGGTTAAGTGACTTCTAGCCATAGCATGTCAGGCTGGGGTTGCAGATTTCAGCACTGACCACATCTGAAAATCGCTGGTCCTGTTTAATTCAGTGACTGCGTGATGACTTTCCAGCTCAGTTGTTGCTGCCCCTTTTTCTGACAGCCAATAACAGGCTGCCTGATGTATGAAAAGTTAACAGGCATAATGAGTTCAGCCTAAATCTTGGCATTGTTTTAATTTTTTTTTCCACTCTGCCGTGGTACGTAAAACCCAAGACATTAGGCAGCTGAGCTTTTCTTCTGTTTGTGTGGCCCAAAAAACCTGCGTTCCTTATTCCTCATCACTGCATTATCTGAATTGTGCTGCCGGATGAGCATGAGCATGCACACTGAGCCCACCACAATGACTAAAGACAAAATAAAAATCAGGTTGTGGACTAGTTGAAGTGAGTCGCTGGGTATGTCACATTACGTGACTGACACGCTAAGATCATGTAAGCAAAGGGTATGACTAAAAATGTCTGGCAAAGGGACATAATGTGACATGGCCTTTAGTTTACTTGGGTGTCATGCCTGAACCATCCTGGTGACTCAACCAATGTGCAGAAAAGCAGTAGAATCCTCTCTCCAGCTACATGTGGCAACAGCAGTGCCACATGTGTATCCTCAGACAGTAGGCTCAAAGATGCCTAGCCTTAGGTCACACTTAATCTTCCTTCCTCCCATCCATATCTGCAGATTCACCCCCTGACTTATAAAGAACTGTTGTTCATGATCCTGATACAAGGTGATGCAGTGGTAGATCATGGGTTCACATCCTTGGTCCTCCCTGTGTGGAAAGTGTTTTGAGTAGTGAGAAAAGTGGTATATAAATTTAAAGAATTGTTATTATTTTGTTTTTCAGTTCCACAAACTGAAACTTACAAATTTTCAAGTGTTGTAGCAGTCTAGCAGTGCTGCCTACACATGGTGCAACTTGCTATTACAGTTTAAGAGAGACAATCCAGCAGCATTAAACCTGCTTAATCCAGTTTAGGAACATAGGACCGGGATTGATTCAGAATCAAACTCAGGAGCCAACAGTGCCAGACCATCCCAGGGCTCACTCACACACCAGCCTACAATGAGCTAAGTACTGGACTTGGGGATACTGTATGTGAGGAGAACTGGTGTAAGTGGAGGAGAAGCAACCCAGACATGAGAAGAACTCCACACTGGCTTTTTCTACAATCAGAATTCAGGCTTCTGGACCAGTAAGAAACTGCAGCATTAACCACTGCGCCACATGGAAAAATTAAACAGCACCAGTATGAAACTCTCTCTGATGCCCTAGAACTTAAGCCCTTGGTGCTTATTTAACATCCAACTACCCAGACTAACATATCAGATGGCTTCTCTCATTGCTTGTCTTCTGGTGGACACCCACTTGGCTAAATGTGACTGCTGTTCTGCTTATAATAAGCACATATCACTGGTCTACTTCACGTTGAGGTGGTGATTGCTCATTGTCTGTTGGTGCATATGTTTCACGTTACAATGCAAATGGACTGATTTTCTTTTAGTCGATTGTTCTTTTAAAACATTTTGTAAATTTTATTCAGGTACATTTATGATATTTGTATGCTTGATAAGGGCCACACAGGAAGGCAGAGGAAGAACTGAACCAGCAACCTTCTGGTTCAAAGTTCAGTTACAGCACAATATCTGCAAAATGGAAATAGCACTGTTAATGTTCATTTTAGTAGATGCACGTTTTTCTGTACATACAGTGAATTCATAAAGTATCCAGACTCCTTCACGTTTTGCACACTTTCCTGTGGTGTGGATTTAATTTTAAATAGATAAATTTGCCATTTTTGCCCATCAATCTACACTCAATAATTTTCAGAAAGGTTTGCAAATGTATTAAAAATCAAAAACATATTCATGTAGGTATTCAGCCCCCTTTGTTGTGACACTCCACACTTGGTCAGGTGTATCCTGTTTGTTTTAATTCACCTTGAGATGTGTCTTGAACTTGATTGGAGTCCAACTGAACTGATTGGATGTCGCTGAGAAAGGCACACGCCTGTGTATACGGTAGAGGGTCCCACAATTCACACTGCATATCAGGACAACAACCGAGACTTGAAGTCCAAGAAACTCTCTGACGACCCCCATCCATTGAACTGTGGTGAGGCATAGATCAGGGTAAGGGGATAAAACCATTTCTAAAGCTTTGACTGTTTCCAGGAGCACAGTGGCCTCAGTAACTGTGAAATGAAAGACGTTTGACACCACAAGGACCCTTCCTAAAGTTGGTCATCCAGCCAAACTGAGTAATCAGTAACTCACTGATTACTCTAACAGAGCTTCGGAAGTCCTCTGAACCTGTAGGAATGGCGACCATTTTAGTAGCAGGCGTTTACGGTAGAGTGTCTGCATGGAAGCCACTATTGAGTAAAAGGCTTAGGATAGCCCACTTGGAGTTTGCCAAATGGCATTTAAAAGACTCTAAGTGTATGAAGAAAAACACTCAAAAATGTAATTCTTTGGGCAGGACTCCAAGCACTATGTTTGTCATAGACCAGGCACAATTCATGCCTAATACCATGCCTATGGTGAAGTGTGGAGGGGGCATCACCGTGCTATGGGGTGTTTCTCAGCAGCAGGGACAGAGAGACTTGTCAGAATGGGAGGAAATGATGAATGAGGTCCTTGAAGAAAACCTGCTCCAGATTGCACATGACCTCGGACTATGGTGACGGCTCATCTTTCAGCACGACAATGACCTAAAGCATACAGCCAAGAGAACACTGGGGTAGCTCTGGTGCAAGTCTTTGACTGTTCTTGAGTGGTCCCACCAAAGCCCAGACGTAAACCCCATAGACCATCTGTGAAGAGACCTGAAGATGGCAGTGTACACATGCTTCCCATCCAGTCTAATGGAGCTTGAGAGGATCTGATAGGAAGAATGGGAGAAATGGCCCAAATCCAGGTGAGCAAAGTTTATAGGGACTTACTCAAGAAGACTGAATTTGCTGCCAAAGGGGCTTCTATAAAATCTGAATCAGTGGTGTAGTTGAGAGGGAGGGCTTCAGCCACTGATCTATTGTGCCAAGCCCCTGGTCTCCTTTAGAAATGTACAAGAATAATTTCATTAAGCCCATGATGTTATTATCTATCCTATTTGATTCATAGCATGAAAGGCTACGGGGAAACACCAAAGTGCAAACACCACCACCACTACCAGCACCAGTATAATGGATAGACGATCATTTAACTTCAAAGGGGGAATAAAGAAAATCCAAACAATACACCTGGTCTGAATACTTACATGAACGAGAGATTCCAGTTTTTAATTGTTAGTAAATTTACTAACCTTTCTGAAAACATGTTTCCACTATGTCATTATGGCAGGGCCATCTTAACAGCATCATAGTCCCCCGGGTGAAGTACTGCACTGGGGCCCCTGTTTTGATAGAAAAACAGAAACATACATAGGCATCAGAAACATTGTGGGCCCCTCTGCTCCTGGGGCCCCGGGGCCAGTATCCATTGTACCCATGCGTTAAGACAGCCCTACATCATTGGTTATTGAGTATAGTTTGAGAGGCAAAAATGGCAAATTTATCTATTCAAAATTAAATCTACAACACAATAAAGTGTGCACAAAGTGAAGAGAACTGAATACTTTCTAAATCCACTGCTCTTAAATCTGTTCATGCGTTCAAATCTATAAAAAGATTTTAGAAGGAAATGAAATGAATGGTACTAGTTGTACTTCATGAGGTAGGATGCCATAGTGGCACATTTTCAAACACCCTATTCTTCTTCTTCTTCTTCCATTTCCGTATTGATTATAATTTTAGCCCCACATAACTAAACGGTCCGCTGATGATCTTTTTCGGTGGTTGTGCCTCACTGCCCCTTCGTTACTCCACACTCACACCTTTGAGCAGAAACAATTAAAGCCTTGGGGGTTTTCTGTCGGGATTGTGCCTCTGAGACTCTTCAAACAGCACAAGTTTTGAAATAAGATGGCAGGAGAAACATGAAGCGGTGTCCGAAGCCCCTTTGAAGTTCATGTGTGTGACCTGCCCCCGCATGGCTGGCACAGTATCATCAGCTCGCCTAGATGTGTGCTTTCATTTGCTCGTTCTCTCTACCCGGCCGGGCAATTTGTTCAGTCTTACCAGCGGGTGAAGTGAAGCGCAGCTCATTAGACGTGGGCTTTTCGACAGGAGTGACTCATGCCTGATCTCTGGCCTGCATTAGCATTTCCCATCAGAGTGACAGTCTGAGGATGATGTCAGCTGGCGCTTTGCGTTAGATCACTGCAATCTGTCTTGCATGTTGGTCACTCTCGGGATGTCTTTTTTAATGAGGCATCTTTCTATCGTGCCGTCTCCTAGGTGCAAACAGCCACTCAGAAGCCTACAGCAGTGCTTTCGATTCAGGATGTCACCGCTTAACTCTTTCAGGCTTGTTCTGTGATAAGCAATCCACGCTGACTGCTGTTTGATGCCCTCTGTCTGGAGACTGTGAGCCATGTGCAGATGTTAGTCTAATGGAGCTCACTTAAGCAGTCATCAAGTCCTCCTGTTGTTCACCTCATATCCATGGTGGGGCATTCCCAACCTTTCTGCAGCAGTTCAGTTTGGCTTCATCCCAGTTTTCTGTGGACTTTGTATTCCTTTCCACTGCTCAGGTGGCTTTCTTATGGCTGTCTGTAGACGTAATGTTAGTTTTGATTGCAAACTTTAAACTGATCCTTCGGGGTTGGCTGTCCATGACAACATGTGACCATTATGGGGTGCTTTTAAAAGCATCACTCAGGCAACAAGACTAAAGTCAAGTAAATTCATTTTTGTGTTATTGCACTCTTCTCTTAATGCAGACTCCAAGTGTTTTAACTATTTCTAAAATATAAATCACAAATTTTATAAATTGCTTATTTTTCTGGGTAAGAAGAATTAGACAAAATTAAGGTAAGGCAGCTTGAACAGTTCTTGAACACCCTGGAAGTTGTGTTTAATGGACATACAGTATTAGCAGGAGGAAATGAATAAATTGTGACCCTCAATCATGGATGGTTCAGGGAAAGAATAGCTGGAAGAATGGATGCACTGATCCCTACAGACCCCGTCACATTACACAACTTTTGCAGTTGTTTTCATTTGTAGTGAGGTGGGGGCAATTGTGGCAGACTCCTGTGACCACTAGTCATATAGTCTGACTGTGATGGCGCGGTTTGGCTCCAAGCTCCTGTTGAATCCGGGTAGTCTCTTGAACCCGCCACCATCGATAACGTAACCAAGATGAGCTTAGCAAGTGAGGACACATGCATCCAGACAAAGGGTATGTTCATAAAGTGATTAGTGCTTGTATTAGAAATCCAAAAATCAATACAGTGCTCAAAACAGTGCATTGCATTAAATCATCTTAGAAATAAATAATCCCTAAAAAAGTGAACTGTGGAGGTTAAAAGTCCCAAATAAATAATCCACTTAAAACGAGGTTAAAATCCCTTTTAGGAAGCTGCCCTTTAAAATTCCCGAGCCCTGGTGCATCTCTTTAAAACAGATGTCTCTGCTGCTTTTCCTATTCGGGTCTTGCAGCACAGAGAGACGTCAACCAACAGGCACAGACACCCCTCAGTTCCTGCTTGTGTCCCCACCGCCCATCCCATGGCGCTCCATGGGGTGCTGCCATGTGTCCACTCCATTGACTCCCACTACCATTCCCCAGCCTTGCGGGGAAGTCCTCCAGAGTATTGTGGCTGATCCTGCTCCCTGACTGCTCAGCAGGAGCAACCTTCAGCCCCCTCTTGAGCACCGGCCACACGCTCCATTCTCATCCTCCTGCTTCCTCACTTTTGCCCTGGCTCCCTCTCACTCGCTGCTGCCCTTCTCTCCATCCTTTAACCTTTGCTCTCAATCACTCTCGAAACTTTTCCTTTTCCTTTATTTTGTCATTTTCTCCTCCCCGCACCGACTCTCCCTTATACGATTCCATGGGCACAGCTCTTCAAACACGAAACTCGGAAAGCCAATGGAGCAGTCAAGACAAACCACACCCTCACATGCAGGTGAGCTCTGTCTTAATTACTCCACCATCCTCCTGTGACCACGAACACTCACGGAGATCACGGCGACTATTTAATTATTTATTTGAAAACCGACCACTTACAGCTTAGCCACAGACCCACTATTCCACTCTGATACACACCATTGACTGTGCAACTGGCACAGTTTGACTTTTTTCTTAAGTCATATGGGCAGGCTTGTGTGCATAAGAGCTGACAAGCAGTGAGCGCTCACCTGTACAGTGCATACAACATAGCCATGAGGTATAAGGAGCATTGAGGTTTTGGATCTCTTAAACAGAAGCCCCATCCTCTTACCATTACAGAATGAAAACAAAATAAAAACAGAGTCCATATTGGAGCTGAACTTCCCATAGCTGTAAAGCCCTTGCACAGGCATGTACACCGGCTCTGTCAGACAGAACGTTATTGGCTGTCAGAAAAAAGGGGTATGCTTTCAATACTTTGGAAATGTAAAAACTGATCTGGAAAGTCATCACAGAATCCTGGGATTTTTTAGTTGTGTAATATGACATCCTTAGACGACAAGATCAGCAAATGCAATCGTCAAGATTTTAAGAGAAAATATTTTGTCTGTCTGTTTAACAGGGACATCCTGACCTCTGTACCAGTACATTTTGTGGCAAGCGGCTGGGGGTGGCACCCAGTCGGGATGCCCAGAAGGATTACGCCTCCTCCAGACTGCGAGGGGTCAACCGCCCTGGTGGCTTTGGGGACCACGGGAACTGAGCTTGGATGCTCAATCCTACTGGGGCCCATGGTCACCGCCAGGGGGCGCCCCGATGCCTGGAAAGCCCTGGTCCTCAGCACTTCTGCCACACCCAGAAGTGCTAGGGTGAAGACGACCAGGGACACCCGGAGTGCTTCTGGGTGCGCAGCCGGTACTTCCTCCACACTGGGGAGTGCTGGCGGAAGAATATCGGGAGGCACCTGGAGCACATCCGGGTGATTATGAAAGGGGCCTCCTCCCTCCGTTCAGTGGCTGGAGTTGGGAGAGGAGACGGACAGAGCTTGGTGGAGAGGAGTGGAGGCGGAGAAGAAGGCATTTGGAAAGGCCTGGACTTTGGGGGAGTTTTGGGGTTGTGTGGCACTTGTAAATAGAGAATTATGTATAATAAACGTATGTTGGGTGACCCATCGGTGTCTGCTTGTCTGTGTCTGTGTTTACATTGGAAAACGAGATCATATACTGTACGTAACATTTAATGGTATATTTTCTTCTCTGATAACACATTACATGTAAGAAGTCTTTTTTCTTTCAACCAGGTATCACCCATGACTCTTTATGATTGACAATTGTGGTACTATACATCATACTTAATAGCAGAGGTAGGTTCCAGGACCATACCATTCATTTGTATGTTGATTGGTGTGCTTGAAATGCTTCATAGTTATTATATATAAATGAACCTAACTGATTAAAGGAAGTGCTCTGTTAGATTTATTCACTCCACCATGATGCATTACAAAATAATCCACCTATAGGTGTACATAAATAATGTCTGTGTTTGGAATTTAAATATAATGATGGCTCACAATTCTCAGTTATTTACTAAATATTTTCTACAACATTCCATGAACACAGGTAAGATTAATCCATTGACTGTCATACTGTGCTGGCAAGTAAAACTTGTAGTGCTACTGCCAGAATTGATCAAAGCCACTAGTTGATGCCTAGTTGATACCTGTACATGAATTTCTGAGGGGGTTTACGATAATGATAGCACGTTACCTGCAGCTATGAGTCTACCTCCTCTCCATTGGCTCATCAAGCTATGGACAGCTGGGAAAGATGTCTCCTAGTCTGACACTTTTGTAATGGCTGAATGGAGGTGAAGATCGCTATTTTTAATAGGCTGTTATCTCCATGTATTTTGCTTTGTGTCTGTTTTGACTGGTGGGGTTGCTTAAGATTTTCTTTTCTCTTTGGGTCTCTCTGCCTAGAGAGCGGTTCTGTGCTACTCTTCCATCTTGATCAGCCCTTCCATGTTTGTTCAAGAGTGCCTCCCGATGGAATGCACTAAGCCCTCTGGCAGCATGTTCATAAGGTAGTGGCAAGTTACTGGTTCTGCTACCTTTTCCATGGTGTTTTCTCCCAGCTTCAATCATCAGGTGAATTTTCCCCAGAGGCTGAAAGGTTTAAGGCGGGTAGGACGTTCTAGGTCACACTTTCAGCCCCTGCACCTCTGTGCATGAGTCCCAGATGACAAAGTGTAATGTGTGAGGATCTCTCTTTTGAAGAGGGCACAGTTCTCCACAGTTTTGCACCTTCCTGGAAAGGAATGATGCCAAGATTTGTACCCCTTCTTTCATGGTCCACTTGTGTCTGGTGGCAGTCCTTCCACAAATTAAAAGAAAGACTTCACTGTCATTTTTGGTGCAACAGCACGAGTACCTAAGTTGGGCCCATAGCCTTTTACTCTTTGAGTGTTTCCCGGCCGCTGGGTCACATGTCTACCTCTGTGAACTCAGAGTGCTGGCTGGCAACTTGTATTTGAAGTTGCCATATTTGTTCTTCCATGCCTCGGATTAATATTAGGTTGAGCTGGCAGTTGTTCCATTCTGTTTACTATGTCACTCTATGTTGTAAATAGAAGAAATGTTAGGCTTGAATAAGGAAGAGTTAGGGTACCGGCCGGTTACCCTATTTAATGACAGATGAACTTAAAATGAAAATAAATAGCACATGAGTGTACTTAACCATGTTTCCAGGTTACAGTAGTTTAGCAACATTGCTCTGAAGTCTCCGACAACTGGTTCCACACTGAATATTAAGGGCAGAAGCAAAAGACGGCCACAGGTCCTCCGGTCAGCGAACCTCATAACTACCAGATCAGTGACAACACCCTATCTCTGTTCAGGACAGTATTGTTCACTTTCTGAGAGCCTTGAAGATGTTCCTTAAGCACACATGCATGACACTGTATATCTTTATATGTGTTGTCATGCATGTACGTCAGAGGACTCCTTTACCAGCTCTGTCGAGGTATGTAATAACCCACCAGGGTGAGAGGGGGCACTGTCACTAACACTGTCTTCTCTTTCTTCTCTTATGGTGCCGAAAACCTGCCAGGTGAATGCAAGTAGCTCAGCCCCTTCTGGTCCCACAAACATAAAACCTAGCCATCCCAGGAGGAGGCATCTCGCCTGATCAAAATAGTGCTCACTAAAAGCCAGACCCTCAAAAGAAGCCGTTATACTAACTCCCATTACTGGTCTCGTGTGAAGATGCACTCTTTAAATTACTTATCAAGTTATTTTTCTTTCTCTCGTCCTTGGACAAATAAAGTGGACATCCCAGCTGGTGTCCTAAAAATTCTTTTCTCTCGATTCTGTCATTGCCACCCCTGACCACAGCGGTCAGATACAGCTCTCCAATTGATGAGTGTTGTCTTTAGGGGTCGCTTCCGGGATTTCACCCCAATCTCAGGAATCCTGTCCCAGATCTTCAGGAGGCTCCCTTTATCACTTCCACTGGATTAGTGCTAAATCTACTCAACTCCTTCAGTTGTTTAGAATGTTTAGAATTTTGGCTTACATACTCTTACAGGCTTTACATACAGGAAATTGAATAAAGTTAGCCTTGCCCCAATCCTATTCACTTAAAATGATGTTTCAACTGCAACCACCATAATTATTAACTATAAAAATGGAAAATCAAACACAACACCTGATATTCTTAAATCAAAACTGAGTAATCCCTCAATGATCTGCATCACCAGATGACAGCAAATATCTAGCATGTACTGTTCTACTCCCAGAACTCTTTTTAATTTTTTTTTTACTTTAATGACTTCTGAGAAACATGCATATGTTATACACAGGAGTGAGAAGGAAATCACCTTACAAATCACTGTACTATTAAGCACGGGCTTTGGGCTTTTAACCACAAGGCCGCCACTATGGATTCACTGTTTGACTCCCAGCAAAGTACACCAGGTGTAAAGCCACCAGAGTGGATGCAGTAGCATCCCATCTTGGACAGAGAGTAATGCCTTACTTGGTTGGTTGGCCATAATGGGTGGACAACACAAACGGAGACACACCCTGGCCGTGATGGGTAATGCCTCCTATCTCAGTCGGGAGACTTGGGCTATAATGGATGGACTGGGACAGTTTATCCACCAAAATGGGTGGTGGCAGTGTTTATCTGGTTTGGTCCCAGTTTGGACACCCATAGGGCTTCATGGTACCTGTAGTTTGGAAGGGCAATCCTGTCAGGGTCCCTGGGAGATACCAGAGGCGCACTGCTGAGAGAAGTTCTCCCTACTTTGGGGAGCTTCTCTCTAACCCAGAAGTGCTTCCTATGCCCTGACACCAGAAGTACTCCTGGGTCTTGCATAAAAGGAGACACTTTTCAATACCCTGGCGAGTCAGAGATGGGAGGAAGAGGGCAATGCTCACCTGGAAGAGCAGTAGGAGAAGGGGAAGGAGGATGAAAAGGAAAAGACTGTTATTTGTGATTGTGGTGTTTGGACTTTATACATCAGAAATAGGTATGGTGACTTTTATTTAAACTTGCAATTGTATCTAGCCCAATTGTGTCTGGGATTTGGGGCTCAGTGGTGCCCCCTTGTGGTCACAGCATATATACAGTAAATATATGTGATGAGTTTTAATCTTGTTAGTCTACATTGACACAGGTGTCTGCCAAATAGCTGATAATTTGTATAATATACACTGATTCCTGTTTATCTGGCAGCTACAGTTCAAGGAAGATTGTGTTCAGGTAAAAGGTGTTTTATTACAGTTAAAGGAAGCTTGCCTGACACTTCTGCATTTAAATTTAAATTCTAGATCCATAGTCTAATGCTTATCGTGGAATAGGCTGTCTTGTAAATATTATGTGAGACTGTAAACCACACTTTACAGTGAATGTTATGGCATAACCCAACCGGGACACCTCTCCACTGGAAGGACTGGGGATAGATAGATAGATAGATAGATAGATAGATAGATAGATAGATAGATAGATAGATAGATAGATAGATAGATAGATAGATAGATAGATAGATAGATAGATAGATAGATAGATAGATAGATAGATAGATAGATAGATAGATGTCTACAATGTGTAATTGTCTCCAAAGTCTAATGTGTGTGCTTCATCCGGTGTAGTCTTTAAACTCCAACCACCACTCTGACTATAAGTGTTCTCTACCTGGGAAACACAATAGTCTGATGACGTAAAAAGCAGATGATACCGACTACATAAAGGTGAGAGTACTCTGTAAAAAATAAAAGTGCCAAAGTGGTTCTTTAGAGTAATGCCATATGGGAACCATTTCTGACTCCCAAAAGAAGGTAAAAAAAAAACTTTATTTATTTAGATCCATAACAGGCTCCATACAGTAAATAACCATGGATAAGTGGTAAGAGATTTGTGAAATAGCATTGGCTCATAATTTTTAAAGGATTCTTGCTGCATACAATCACACAGGCTAATTTCAGTCATTTGTCATCTGTTAGTGTCCTGCTAGGTAGCCTACCAAACATTAAAAGATTTCTGCTTTTTTTCTACATATTTGGAAATTTTTCAAAGCACAAAAAACCAACTTCATATGCAAATAACCCTTCTAAGAAGGAAATGATGTTTAGTCAAGCAATGGTTCTACCAGGAACCACACAACCCAGTAAAGAACCATAGAATGCCTTTAAGAACCAGTATTTTGAATACCATGTGTTCCCAACTAATTAGTAGTGTCACTATTCAGGGAGTGGACATGAAAATTGTGCACCACTGCAAGTACTTGGGGGTCCAAATCAATGACAGGTTGGACTGGTCCCATAACACAGAGGAACTATATAACAAAGGGCAGAGGAGGCTCTTTTTCCTTAGGAGGCAGCATCCCTTTAAAGTGGAGAGTGACATCCTTCACATATTTTACTACTCCTTGGTAAGTGAGGCACATCTATCTATCTATCTATCTATCTATCTATCTATCTATCTATCTATCTATCTATCTATCTATCTATATATCTATCTATCTATCTATCTATCTATCTATCTCTCTCTCTCTGTCTGCCTGTCTGCCTGTCTGTCTGTCTTGAGTACAAAGTACAGTGAAACAGTGAAATTTCTACTTGCATGTCTAACCCACATGCAATGTGTTGCCACTCCTCTGTGCCATGATAAACAATTACGATGCCTCCAATCATCCTTAAGGAGTTTGGTATTCTGCCAGCCCTCCTTGGCCTTGTCCACTCTTTACTTTGAATGGCAGATTGTCTTCAATTTGGTGTCCTGAGGGACTATTTTCTGCTTTTTCAAATGTTGCTAGTCTCTTTCTTTTTTCTTCAGTGTCTGTTGTGCTTCCAAGCATTTAGTTTCCCTTCCCTTGACAATGCCTTGCTTTTTTAACTGGCATGCTGATTTTCATCAGGATTTCTTCTTTTTCAGAATCCTGTCTCTATCCTGGGCTGCCATTTTCTCCCTTTCATGTCCTGGCCTACTAGGCAATTCATCACAAGGAAAAAATGAAAGAGTATGAGATATGCAGAGAGTTATGATTTACAACCACAATAAAGCACAAAAATGAATACAGGTCTCAAAAAATCACAAGTCAGACCAGAATTTCACTCAAATATGGCTATTAAGGTAGGCTTCACCACAGAAGGCCTATCCCAAAAATCAACATACAGGCTTTGGCTTTCACATGCCTAATATGGGGCACAAGTTTTAAAGTTCAATAATACTAAAAAATAATCTAAAAAGAGACAGGAGAAACATTGTCAAACCTTGTGCCCAAAGTTTCTTTATACAGTAAATAAGCCCAAGCAAGAAAAAGGAACAAAAATAGGCAAACAAACCAAGAATATACATCCAATAATGGCACTTTTAAAGACAGCAGAAAATCCATAACGAATAGCAAAACATCACAAAAAGCAAAGTATAAACCACAATCACAATACCAGATGATCAGTATGAAGCTTCTCCTTTTATGGCCCCAGTTACATCATCAGGTGGTCCTCCACTTAAAGCAAGCAGGGTGGATAATTAACACTAAAGCATCAATGATTAACATAATACATAAAAGCAAAATAATAAAAAAAAGCAATCTATATATGAAATGCTAAGGTCTGTCTGCCTGTCCATCTGTCAATTACTCATGAATTGCTGAGGCTAGAACCTTGATCTTGGTCTTAATAGAAAGCTTATGACCTGATATGTTCTGGAAATTCAAAACAATTTAATATCAAAAACCTCTGCAAAGTGACCTGTAGTCGTCTTGTTTATTATGGCAAAGTGACTGCAAAACCAAGAAAGAAAAAGAAGAGTGAAATCTTATCTTGATGTAAGCCAAATATGTGACAAAAAACACCAAAATAGGAAGGAGAAAAATGCTGAGCATCAAGCATGGGATACACAATTTAAGAATGACAATAACTGAAAGAAGTAAACAAATTTAGGTAGTGACAGCCTGGTAACAATGACCTGTAGTTGTGTGTTTATGGCAATGTGATTCAGAAACAAGTCAAGTAGAGTAAGTGATGAAGCATGAAAAAGACTAAGAAGACAAGACGTTGAAACAAATAGACAAGCAAGAAGTAATCCTGAATATAAACTATTTGGTAGTGGCAGCGTGGTGGCCTTAAAGAGTGCAAAATTACTTGTAGTTTTATGTTTATGGCAGAGTGATCAAGAAACCAAGTGAGAACCACCATAACAGCAGAAAGAAAAAGAAAAATAGCAACATCTGCTGAGGATTAAGAAAATTGTAGAAGGTGATGAAGTGATGAAATCTGAAAAAGATGACAATCAAAAAGAAGAAGAGCAATTGAGTATCACATAAACTTGATGGCTCATAGTAGAGGCAAGACAAGGAGAAGGTTACATAATATAGGAACTCCCAGAGACAAAATGAATGGCAACAATTGAGATTGTCAAATAGTTGAAGGTTACGATTATATGAAAGCATTGCCTTTACATCCTTACATCATTGTTTCTATAGAGAACACATCTTATGAAATTTACATCAGCAATGTAATCAATGTCAATGTATTTCTTCATGCTGAAAACAAAAGAATGTGGGGCCAAAATAGTTCTATTTGCTCTAGATGAGATACCAGCATAATAATAAAATATATTATGACTTCTACAGGAAGAGAAGGAAGGAACTACTTTGAAAACTCCTTGTCGTTAACTTGGTATTTATTTGCATTTTACTTTGGGACTGTAAGTCGACTTGTTTCATTAGCTTTAATAAAAACTATAATTTGACATAAAAGGAAAGACAAAATATTCAGAAGAAAGGTAAAATATTACATTGAAGAAAACCCTGGCTAAACCAGAACACCAAAGTGCTTCAGACTTCAGCACCATGGACAGATCTTCCCCAGACATTCAATACAGTCCTACTGAATGAAATTCAGGCTCACATAACATCACCCTAAGATGATGAAATACATACAAATGAAACCAAGTCTCCATTTAGCCTTTAGTTATGCTTTGTTGTCTTTTTTAAATCTTGACATCAATTCTAGAACTTTGGGGTTTAGCCTTTATCTACTTACAGCCACAAAAAACTTAATACACTTGCATTCTCTTATTTGCTTGAAATGTCAGTTTCTGTAGATCTGTCCTGTTGTATTTGCATATTTGTACCTTTTCAAAATAGACAAAAAATGAAAAACATGTTGGTAGAAGTGAAACAATATGCAATTCCCTCACCTCCATTTCCAAAAAGTTCAATTCTACTAATAAATTGTCTGACATTTTACCAGGTCATGTAAAGTTGTATAAAGATGGATCAGAATGACAGATGCCAGTTAACACCTCTTCATCAATCCTGATGCCATTCCAGAGCTTTAGGCCTATTTTGACCAGTGAAGCTCGGATTTAGTCTGCAGCTTGTTCATGGCATGAGGACATTCACAATGTACAGCCTATTGATCACCATTTCTGCCAGTTGGTGTCCCATCTACTTTCTCCCAGGGTCCCCAGGGGTCTCCAGAGCCCTCCAGTGGATGCCATGCTGCTCCATTGGTAATGCTTCTACTTAAAAGCTTTGAGTGCTTTTCAAGGGAAACTGAAATTGACAGGCCAACATACTATAAAAGGTAGTGGGCACCACTGAGCCCCAAATACCAGACACATTCAAACTCCTTACAACCACAGGTCCAAATAATGCCCATTGTATTACTCATAAACTCATTGGACAGGTAAGCACAGTAACAGAATCAAAGCCACAGTTAATATATAATTCCTCTTCTCTCCTTTCACTTGCCCTAAATCTTCATGCTCTGCCTCCCAACGTTGATTCTCTGGGCAATGTGGAGTGGTTCTTTTATCTTTGACCCAGGAGTACTTCAAGGGCTAGGAAATGGTCCATTGTACGCACTTCAGACAGGAAGTCCCATAAAGTAGAAACTGCATCTTCCTGCAGCACTCTACTGTGCAGGGTGGCCCCAAGGTACAGCGGTCAATGCTGCAGACTTTCCAGCTATAGGTACATGGATTTGATTCTTGGTCTGGCAACTGGCCATGTGGAGTTTTTAAATGCTACCTGTTTCCATTTGGATTTTTCCAGGAACTCCAGGTTTCCATCAACATCTTATTTATAAGTGTATGAGAGAATGGTCTGAGGTGGACTGGCATCCATCCCATCCAGCAACAGTTGCTGTCTTCAGTATAGTGTTACCTATATAATTTCAGGGAAGAACAGGCTTCAGACACCCAGTGAATGGTGGAAAGGTTTGGGGAGTCTAGGGTTTGCATAGTTCAGGGTCAGAAAGGGATAACATATGAGGATAACATATGGAAGAGATACAAACAGGGGTTTTGAAGGCAAAGCAAAGACAGTTATCTATATCAGCAACCAGTCCAAAATCTGAGATGTGAGAGACACCAAGAATTTCCTCCAAATATTCTGTTGCTATTTGGTACCATGCACATGTAGACGTGGAGCTTATCTTAGGAAGACTCCAATAGACACATTTGTCTGCCTGCGCCGTTTCACTCCAAGCTCATACTGGACCCGCTAAAACAAACTCCAACTAAACAAACTCCCGGCGGGCAGCATGGGCTTTAGACTTTAAAGCACAGAGCTGCCATTATACTGTGTGACTCTGAACATGTCACGTATCCTGCTTTAGCTCCAGTTGTAAAAAATGTACATGAGCAATTTGGCTCAATCCTAACCTTGCACGTCATCTTAAATGGAGGCAACTGCCTAGCATACAATTAAAACAATACATTCCACCTTACATCTCCTACATGGTAAGGACAAGCATCTTTACCACTATTCAGCTACCACTATAAGCAGAGACTTCATTTAGAGCTACGTGCACTGGAAGTGTCACTAGTATGGGCAAGGTAGCAATTCTTGAAAAGAATCCTTATGAATACTGGCAAAAAGGTTTTTTGGAAGGGGCAGAAAACACTGAGTTAACAGAAGATATGGATGGCACCTGAGATTCTGGAGAATTCATATCCTGGCTTGGTCATCATCTGTGTGGAGCCTGAATGAATGTTCCCCCATTGTCTTACTTTTGAGATTTCCTCTGAAATCCCCAAAAAGTGAAAATGAGGCTGATTGACGACTCCAAAGCAGATGGACCTGTTCTGGGTTATTATCTTCCTTGTGGGCACCCCCACAACTCTATATTGGATTAAAATTTTGAAAAATGGAAGAAGGATGTGGAAAACAAGTATCATAATTTTCTAAAGACTTCTGTAAAGCATCATAAATCTCTTCAGAAACCATTAGGCCATAAGATAGTCTCTGATTATTAGTAGAATCCTTCAGACATTAATATCATGATTTCCATAAACTTCTGAGATCTGCAGATCAACTAAAACAGGTTGGTGATAGCGTGTTGGTGCACCCGCTGAGGTTTTTTACGGTGGCTGGAGTACCAATCCTGCCCCCAACCCCCAAGGTTTCCCTGTTAATTGGAGGAACTACTTTCAGGGCTAGGTGCAGATTAATGTCATACCTATAACAGAGCAATTGTAGGTTAAGGGCCTTTATCAAGGGCCACAACAGAGTAGAGTAACTTCTGCCATTTAGAAATGACAGAAATACAGGAGGATCAATGAAAAAAGAATATATTAAAAATTGCCAAAATAATATACAGTATAACATTATAGGGCCATAACAAGAATGCCTAGGAGGTATTAATGGCCTTCGAAAGGCTTACTTATAGAGACCATTGTCAGCAATGCCTCAGCAAAGCACCTGTAACTGACCAAGAGGCCAATTCTGAGGGCTTACCGACGTCAACAACCAGAGTAGAAGTTGGCTATCTTCCTGAAGTGATGTGTGAGATGTTGCAGTTTTGGTTCATTCTCCCATTACCCATCCATGTAGTTTAAATGTTCTTAATCCAGCTCAGAGTCATTGGACCGACTGCTGGATTGGGATATTGGGAGTTCATCACAGGGCACACTCATGCACACCCTAAGCCAAATCTAACATGGCAACGAACCTAAAGAGCTCAATTAGGACAATTTTGGAATGTGGGAGGGAAAATGGAGTAGATCAATAAAAGAAGGCATATGAAGACAGAGAAATTATGAAAAATCCAGATCAGACTGTAATTCAAACCTAGTCTTGTGAGCTGTGAAGCATCAGTGCCATGCTGCTGTAGACCAGTTCTTAAAATAATAAGCAAAACACAAGGCTGGGAGAAAGGAAAAAGGGAATGTCCTCACTGAAGACTGGTGAAGGGGAGCACTGGAATACCAGCTTAGCACTCACTACTTTTCAACACAAATTAGAAAATGCATCCCTACCAAATTGGGGGTGAAGCTGTTGTGGACACGTTCATTTTTATACAACATTTTGCAGGGTGAACTGGAATAGCAGATCACAGGTGGTAGGTCATGCCACCCCAGAACAACATTAGTCACGATGCAGGTGGAACACAGACTGGCACTCTCAAGAACTCTAAGAAAGTGAAAGGGAGAGACATGCGTGAGTGTGTGTGGGCAAGAAGGCCACAAGATCAACAAAAGGAAAAGGAATAAGATCGCATACATAGGGTCAAGATTGTGGGGGTGGGACAGGAAAGAGAAAAGCACATACTGTGCCTGGTCACACTTCTCCCTCCTAATGAAAGTTGAGCTGATTAATTAAAGGTTTAGGCGGCAGGATTTACCCTCCACCACCATGTGACAGACTATTAGCACAATGCTTTATTCATCTGAGACACACTTACCGAGCTGAGAGGGACAGGGGGAGGAGAGGGAGAGTCAAATTCCCATCTATGGCTGACCTCACGCTGGTGTATTGGTACGCACGCTTGATGTATTGACTCTCATCTCTAAACTACTAACCCTTTTCCCCTTTACACTTAAAAGGTTAGAATTCCCAGCTGTCAGGGAAACAAATATCTGGAAATGTCAACCACAACAAAAATGTCTATAATAAATAGAAAAGACCCATCAGAGAGCGCAAATGAGCTGGGGAAGCCACGCACTGCCCCCTGCTGCTTGACCCAGAAGTTTGATTCTAACTTTCAGTTCTGTTACTAAGACATTGAAAGTGTCAGAAGTCCATGAAATCGTACCTGCTTGGTTAACCAGGGAAATGAAGTCTTGCTCTGCTGTGCTCTGCAGTGCTTTGCAGTCAACATCAATTATCGTCAGTTTACTAGCAATCCAATGGTTCACCATTTAATAAAGGTTTGGACCAATGCAGGACACATTTTAGGGCAAAGAAGCTGCCCCATTACATGATAACTGCGTTTCTGCCTCTCTTTAATCTACGCAGTATTCAATCTATAGAAGTCATTAGGGATGGTGACCCTATTGTATCTGCATCCTTTGAACTGTTATTCAACAAATTTAATCTTCCAGGAACACAATTTTTCTTCTATACAGAAATTAGAACGTTTGTCTGATGTGCTAAAGGCTGGTTTGGATTGTAACAAAAGAACATACAAGAGAGTGTGGAAGGCAAGGGGGTGTCAAAGAGCCCCCAAACCCCAACACAAGCACACCAAGACAGTCCCGAATTGAAACAAATTTGCAATTTTTTGCACAAATACCTCCAAAAAAAAGTTCCAAAGCACAAGCTACGTTTCTTCCAACCACCTCTCCTCTCTCTGAGTTTTACTCATCCTCCTCCCAGGTGCAACTCACCTGGACAAGGCAGTGCAGCCCCTTTAATTGAAGACCCAGGAGTACTTCCAGTGCCAGGGCTTCACAGGATGTCCGTCCATCCATTAGGGAAGCCTTGTCCAGGTGCCACTTCCGTCCCTCTCATGGTTGGGATGCCTTTCTGTCCACTCAGGGCCTCCTATCTGGGTAAGGTTATCTTCCTGATTCCTTGTTAGGATGCCCATCCATCCCGTGTGCCACCTACAAGAAATATAACAAAGTTTTGAGGAGCAGTTGGTACCCCATTTAATTTGCTTGATTGCAGAAAAGGAAAAAAAAAAAAGGTTGAAACAAAAGGTGCTGGGGACGTAGTCCACACCTTGTACTGCAGGCCTCTCATTTTAGAAAGCACAGCTCATTACTTGCTGCTATCAGGTTCACAAGTGAATACCGACTTCTGGTGTCATGATCATGTAGCTCTCTTAGGGCGGATGTCGACTTTTGTCGACAGGAGGGGTTGAGGGCGAATGTCGACAAAAGTCGACATTCAGGGATAGAGGGTGACAATCAGCTGTTAATGGCGACAAATCTCACTGTCACATCGCAGGCATTTCCTCTGTGCTTGGAGGAATGCTAGACTCGTTGACTCGGCAACTAATCCTTGCGTGTGCGTGAGTTGCGAAATGTAAACAATGGCAAGATGGCATCGACATGTCACAAGGGAGCGAAGCGAGTGCAGAAAAGAAAACACTCGGCAGACAATGTTTTGCGCATTATCGCGGAGTCGGACTCTGATTTTTCAGAATCGGATTTTATTGACAGTGATCAGGAGATCGAACAAGGGAGTGAGAAGCCGGCATCAGCTGATTGGACACCAGCCGATGCCGCGCCAGCTGATCTGCTGCCAGCTGAGCGCATTCACGCAGCCGATGCATCTACGGCAAGGTTCGCGTGGGAGGAATACACAGACATTGGATCCGTGGGAGCCGAACTGGCTACCGGACTTCACAAGACGGCATGGCTTGCTGCTGGACATGACAGATCACCCGTTGCTGGACTACTTCAGGCTGCTCTCTCCTGATTCTGCTTTTCAGCTACTGTCAGACAAGACAAACAGGTAGGCAGAGAAATTTTTTTGAATTGCGGGCTGCGCTTGCATCGCATTCTCGTTTTTCAAAGTGGAAACCCACAACAAAAGACAAGATGAAGCGCGCTGTGGCATTACAAATAGAAATGGGACAGGACTGGTGATATAACTTCAGGGAGCATTGGTCCAAACGTGCTTTGTCCCCTGGTGGCTTTGGACAGGTTATGCAGCGTGATGATAGGTATGTGATGCTGCAAAGTTTTATTCACTTCTGTAATAAACAGAAGCAAATCCCATGGGGTGAGCCAGGCTATAACGCCATGCATAAAGTTCAGCCCCTGCTTGACATTGTGGAACCAACATAGAAAAAATTTAATCAGCCTGGCTGTGATTTGTCTGTGCATGAATCTATGATAAAATAAAAGGGACACCTTTTTTTCTGCAAATATATGCCAGACAAGCGCACAAAGTATGGCATAAAGGATTTTGTACTGGCAGAAGCAAACAGTGGTTTCTGCCTGAAAGTAATTACATATACAGGAAAGTATTTCTTTCAAAGAGAGAACTGTCCCTTGACAAGTCAGGTTGCACTGGAGCTGCTTCAGGGCTATGAACATTTGGGTCATGTTGTGTACATTTGGACGAATTTTATACATGCCCAGAATTGTTCATGGAGCTACAGAGCAGAGGAATTGGAGCTTGTGGCACAGTGAGGGTGAACAGGATACACATGGCTTCACAGTTGAAGCCAGACAGGCTGAAGATGAAAAGAGGTGACAATACGGTTTTCATGCGGGCAGAAAACTTGGTGGCAGTGGCATGGCACGATGGCAAACAGGTGACTTGTCTCTCTACAGTACATCATATGTGAGAAAGTGCAGCAACAGACAATTGAAAAGTAGGCACCAAAGCAACGCGTATGGTAAGCACTGCAATGTAGCAATGACTGAAATTGGCTGCTTTGAGCGAGATCAGACTTTGCAGGACTTTGCTGTGTAAAATGTATGTGATATTTTTGTGAAATCATAGAGTATGCAGGCTCATACAACATGCAAGACAGTAACATTTGTCAAAAGTAAATATTTTCTGTTGATTTCAATTGCTTTGTGTTCTTTTTTTAAAAAAAGTTAGTTTTTGGAAAAATATTCAGCCCTGGGAGAAAAGAAACAAAAACAAATTAGCCCTAAAAGAGTTAAGTAGCCATTGAGGTAGAAATGGTGGGAAGAAAAGGTGGGACATGCGGGACTAAGCCGGAAGTGTTATCAGTGGTAGCCAAGCTTCATCAATTAAAGGTGAAAGAGAAGAGGCCATTAGTGATCATATTTCCCCAAAACCTGATCTTTGTATTCTTTCTTTGGAAATGTTGCCAGGATGCTCCAAACTCACATGCATGTAACAGGATGAAGATTCAGACAGTAGCACCAGGGTGTATCAGCACAAATTCAGGAATTTACCCCTTGATGAAAATGGGAAACATCAGGAATGATATCGCACAAGTAGGTAGCAGCAGTAAGTGTGGTGTACTCCCCTGTCACAGTGCCATCTTACAAAAAGTCGGTCCAACTCCGGACCCTCAGTTCAGGGTCTTAGAGAGCCAGAGCTTAATCCAACAACTTTAGGCAGAAAGGAGAAGCTAAGTATGAAGTGCTTGTTCATCATGACCACATGAAGTGGATGAAGTTTCTAGGTGATCAGTCTACTGGCCCCACTTTGCTCATAAATGAATTTCAAAACTGATAAACTATACTGAGGCACAGCTGGATATGATCCAAACAAGCCCACCATAGATTTCTTTTGATTGTTGTGAGTTGGAGTCACCACAGCTCAAGTCAAGAAGATTCCACATTGGCTTTTTCTTTCAATTAAAATATAAACCCAGGCTGGTTTAAATTTTGGGTTGAAGTGGACACAGGTTGGATTCACAAAAAATTTTTGAAGGGTAAATAGTTTGTGTTTTGGCACTGATTAAGAATCATCTTGGGGTGTGAATGGAATGTCTGTCAGATGTGGGGTGGTCTGGTGGACTATCTAAGAGACACTGCAGCCCTTGGAGTAGTGGTGATGGACAGTTCCTTAATGGCTACTGAACCTGAAGGTGAAAATTCATCTAATGAGCAATGAAGAGGATGCTAAATGACCGATTAAATTAATGAATAATTCTGTTGGTTTAAAGTATTAAGAAAATGTACTTTGCCACCTAATTATTGCAAAGCCTAATGGTTAAAAAGACGTGAGATGTGCACATCAATATCTTTAAAAAAACAACTTGATGACCTTAAAGGCCATTTAATGGACAGTGAATGACTTAATACAATTTAAATGGACGTGGAAATGTGCAAAAATCCATTTAGTGAAAAACGGAGCCTCTGGAATATTTAGAAGATGATGGCAATACTGAGATAAGGGAGAATATGAAGACTCAGCGATTTGTCCATTGGAATGACAGCACATGGATGTAAAGGGATGCAAAGGCCAGGCTCCCTTCTTTCTCATTACTGTTTTATAGAGACACACAGGCCTCTGTGTGAAAATGGGAACAGCAGTGGGAGATGGGCAGAGATCTTAATGTTTAACAATCAAACTAAGTTTGGAAATATGATAACACGCCACACCCATCAGCATGACTTAGGCCACACCTCCCATACAATGCCAGCCTTTAGCCATATCTTTCTCATGCTGTGTGTCACTCGTCATGACATGCTTATTCTTTGACCCAAGTTGCACTTTCAGTTGCTTGACAACTGCAATTATGTCACAGTCATCAGATGTTGTGTTGCCTGTTTGCTGGTGAGTTACGGGAACTTTGGAAGTCTTTTCTGGATCCTGTATGTTAATTATTTTTGGGCTTATTGAAATATTTTATCACTATGACAGCTATGTCACTATGGTATGCTTGTGTTCTTTATAAGCGGTTAATTTTTTTTCATTCTACATAGCACCAACCATACTGTTTATAGGCATAACATTCATCGTTGGTCACATGCCGCTCGGGTGTCTTATGCATGTTATCACTGAGCAATTGTTTAAAAAATGGCAGTATAATAACAAGGTAATCCTTATACTGGATTTCTTCATTCTTGCCTTCCTGCTCGTGAAGACATGAAGATGTTTAAGTGCTTCCCACTTTTCTCTGATTTTGTTTCCTGTTTTGCATATTGAGTTTTGTCATTTGGTATTCTCTCTTTCTCCCTTGGTATTCTGACCTCTTGCTCTCCCTGACTACGAGTTTGTTGCTCCCCATTCTCCATCTTCCTGGTCACACATATGTGTCCTGTTATTTGGCTGATATTCAGAACAGATTCGTTCAGCTCTTCTCTTGACAACCTTTTTCCATGCTTGATTTTTTTATCTTGCTATCTTGCATCAAGACTCAAGAAATAAACGTTGTTTCATGTGATATTTTTATTTTCGCTTGTTTTACTGTTTTTATTGATAATTCATTATTACAATCATCGGAGTGATCATCATTATAACAGTAAATGTTTCTCAGTCTATAGGACATGCATAGTGTAGCTTGTGTGATGCTATGGTGGCCATCCCATTTAAAGACAAGTTGCGTGGTAAACTAAACAGGTTCGAGTTCATAGACTTCTGGCAGGGTTACGAGGAATAGTCCCAGACTTTAACAATATTTTTTCTACCACTTCAAGTTTTGACTAGTCACGTTAACTACTTTACCTATCGTTACATTCTTCTGTTTTGACACTTGCTTCGCTTGATCACACTTTTGGATTGTCCTTAAAACTCTTTGTGGCTCTGACTTTTCAATTCCATATTGATCTGTTTTACAGGAAAAATAAAATGATTATGACATGTTGCCAGTTTGGATTGATGTGTGCAGTTTTTTTGATTTTATGCTCACTTATACTCACGTATATGAGATTGAATGGATGATCTAATTTAAACTTTTTATGTTTTTATTTCTTCATACTATTTATTTGTTAATTAACTAATCATGTAATTTCTCTTCATTATCATTTCAAAATACAGCCAGCCTCGCACTTATATCCAAGGCCTAAGGCTCAAGAGCAACCATCTTCTGCCCATGGGTTAGTTGACAATGCACCGCAGACATGAACATGGAGTGAGCAGAACACTTAGTGATACAGCAGAAGTAATGTATCATAACAGGATTTAAATAGACCACATCCCTCATGGCTGTCTGATCTAAGAAAACTTTCATGCCTTCCACAACATAACGTTGGGCCTAGTGGTGAATACATATCACATCAAGTCAAGCTGAGAAGATTTGATCAGCCAAAAATACCTGGGATGGATTACAACCAGAAAGCAAAGGCAGAGATCAGAGGAGCTTTATTGTTTATTTATTTTGTATTTTTGCTATTATTTAAATATAACTTTGAATGTTACATTTTTGTTTTTTGTTATATAGTTTGTTTATTTAATATGGTGTAATTTATTATTTTTTTCTATTTTCTATTATGTTAAGTTCTTATGTAATACTTTTTTGTTCTCAGTCCTGTCTTCTTTATTTGGAACCCAAGGAGGCAGGCCCCCTTAATGATACAGCTGAAGCACTGTACCAACTGTTATTTAAGGAGAAGGAAGTTCTATCTTCAGCTTTGGAATTGTTTCTGTTACACTTCAGAAGCTTCAAACTGGCATGAGCCTTTAGGGAAAGGATACCAAGTCCCAAAAAATGCCCACTAGAGGTGGGAAACCATGAAACCCAGCTAGTAACAAGGGCAGACACTGAGTCATTATGAATAAAAAGATTAATTCTTCACAAAAAACAATGCTCTGTACCTGACAAGAAGCTCTTTGGGGAACAAAAGGCAAAAAGGGTTGCATGAAAAGGCAATGGCAATCCAAGTTGAAGAAAGCCCCAATATGAAATCCAGGGAATGGTCAAGAATAGAGCAAAAAAAAACTTAGTAATCCAGAATAATCACAAAAGCACAGTAAAACACAACACCACTCAGCACTCTCTAGCGCATTCAAGATGAATGACCAGAAACTGTGGGAAACTCTCTCCTTTATAGGGCTGAGGGCAGTCCCTGGTAGTGATAGGCAGGTGGCCCCGCCTCTTGTAGAACCACCCACAAAACACATGGATCATAACACAAGATACAAAGAAATGGAGCAAGTAACAACATTAGCACAAACAAAAGAATCAAAAGACAACCGAACATATCTTAAACAAGAATTTGAACCCCAGCCAGGAACATAACAGTTTCATTTGGTTTCCTTTACTTTACATTTGCTTTTGTTTGTGAATTTTCTGGGTTAGGACCCCTGCACTTTCATTTACGGTAAAGATTCTTGGTTTGTGGACTATTAGCAATGTTTGCTTTTAGGTTTTCCTTAGTGGGAACATTGTATTTTACTCTATTTTTGATTCCACCGTGTTTGTGTCTGACTGTTTAAGTCTTTTTAAAAATATTTAAATATTAAACAAACTTTGTTTAGATTTTTGGTCTGGAAGTTTTTTACCTTTTACCTTTTGTGGATATTTTTTAATATTTGCTTTCCAAAAGCCTTTACCCCATTTTGGGCCAGTACAGACCAGAAAATCTGCTGTTTGAGTGGGGGCTAGTCTGCCTGGGGTGAGGGCTATTCCTGGGGTGCAGACCTGAATCTGAGTTGGTCTGAACTGTCTATGGATTTGTGGAGGGCTGCTCCCTTTTTTTGTGCTTCATTGTGGCAGGGAATCACAAAAACATGGAGTTAAGTGTCTATTCTTTAGAGAGAGTAGCCACTCATGGACATTGTAAAGGGAGGGGCTGGTGAGGTGATGGTCTTTCAATCAGGACACCTAGTGCTGCTACACTAAATCAAATGTTGCATCTGAAGTACGTTTGAACATTTCTCATCACTGAGTGAACAGTTTTCATTTTTTATTTCAAGGGTCCCCATCGATGGCATTAGGGGAACTCCACTAAGGGCTGGCCCAAGCTATAGGCAAGAGGGGCATCAAAAACAAGTCAGGGCTGCTTTTTTAATTAATGACTAAAATAAATTTAAGCAAAGACAGTTTCCCCTTGGGGATTAATAAAGTGCATCAGCAAAAAAAAATCATATTCTGCTAAACAATGTTTTTTGTGTTAACATCTACCGTATATACTCACATTTAAGTTCTCCCATGGATAAGTTGGAGCTTGATTTTACCATATAATTTCTGGTATTTTATAATGTCAGTCAAATAAATGGAATGCGGAAAACTCACGCTATTGTTCCAAGAGATGATGATATGCTAACGCCCACCTGAGAGAGTAAACATGGAGCACACTGCCTTTTTTTCTATGTATTGTGCCTACGTGACCACACAGTAATACCCAAACTATTCTGAAGCAACGCCTGCACTGTTTTGTGTTTTTTGTCTCTCACACCCTCTTACACCTTTATTGTATGAGCATCCCTTATTTACGATGGAGTGTTTGATCAGAATAAAATATGAAGCTGGTTTTAAATTAAACGTCATTGAAGTCGCAAAAGAACTTGGTAACTGCACTGCTGCAACAAAATTCGATGTGTCTGAGAAACTGGTGTGAGATTGGAGGAAGCAAGAAGATGTAAAAAAAAATGTGTCGTATTTTTGAACGGCGTAAGTCTGTGCCTGATTTTATGATCGATTTTTCAGGTTTCAAGACCCGACTTATGCGAGTATATATGGTATTTTTATTTTTAACTGTGCTTACATCTAACGTAAAATACAATTTTCAGTTGTGCACCCTTATCAGTAACCTCATAAGTGGTAACAACTAATTTGGTAAAGGTTTAAAGATGTGCCCAGTTCCTCTGTTATTTGCAAATAACTTTGAAAAGTCTCCAGTCTCTGCAAAATCATTTTTTCAATTAGACCACCACCAGTTCACCACAAAATAAAAGTTGCTTATGATGCATTCAACACAAAATTCTTCCTGTTGACATCAGTGAAACAAAACTCAACTGTAAAGTAACGAGGGTAATACTCTAAATTTAAACAATTCTAATAGACTATGCCTCTAGGCACCCAAGTGCTCTCAGAAAGACTACAAATCTGAGTCAAAAAAACTCAGATGAGGCAACTTGTATGATTTTTAAATGGGCTGGACCCTTTAGATGTTCTGTGGAAAACGTGGATACTCCTCAGTCATACGATTCTCGCTCTGTCAGCAACCTGAATGTCTCCCTCATTTAATTATCTTGTCCAGGGTGGCTGGGGCTGGCTCTGCCTCCACCGAATTCAACTTGGAACCATCATCTAGTTTTGTTTTATTTGATAAGGTGGATTTCTTCTTTTCTCATACTCATTGTTTATAGTGGAAATCCACTGCAGTGCACCTTTGAAAAAGAATTTTTAAAGATACGCATTCCCATCTAGGACTGGTTCCTAATATTCACCAAAAGCAGCCAGAAAAGATATCATCGTTCTGTAACCCTGAAATGAAAAAGTGGGTTGCCTATGTACATACTGGGTATTTCTGAATTGAATTCAAATAGGGAAATAAGTTTAATCCAACTAGCAATTCAGTTACAAGCTGGAAGTGACGTCTAGTTTAAACTGTTTGCAATGAAAGCCATTTGAAAAAGACACAAAGGCATTTGGGACTGACAGAGGTGGTCCTTCCACTTCTACATTTAGTGAACTCTGGAAAAAGGCCTCAAGCTGCATCTTCTCAGTGTGGTGCTGCCATCTAGAGTCTAACCACGAGTTCTAGAAGTCTGCTGGGCTCTCCCACCTGGCAGTAGTGCTAATAATAAGATCAAACCAGATGAAGCCAGTTCAGGGTAAGAGGAGCACCAGTGCATGTCCTGTCAGCATCAGGCAAAAGGAAGGAATCAGCTGAGTGCGTGTGATACCACCCACACTGGGCGAGTGGAAAGGCACCATTTAAACTAACACTCATATATGCCTGCAGCATGAGAATAAAACTAATAATTTATTAACACATTGAACATTATAGGGATGTGTTCAATGGAGAAAGTCTCCAATAAGTAAGAGATAAAAGAAACATATAGTTTTAAGAGGAAACAAAGTACTAGTGCACACAAGAGAAATCTATAGTAGGGCGTATTTATTACTCTGTTGGCTTCTCTATTAGAAATTTTAAATGCCAGAATTAGCATAAGCCGCTTTAATATGAGGTGTTCATAAGAAACATAATGATTTGCTTCCTGAGATAGATAGAGATACATAATAAACCAGAATAGCTTTGTCAAATATTTGAAATATTCAAATGTGCACTTCAATTTAAAGTCTAAATGTTATCAATTGCAATAGAAATCTGTCATTTCTCACCCTCTGTTAGTGGTCCATAGAGGGCTACATCACTAGTAAAATATCAAAAATAACATCACATTTGTAATCACTGACCTTGAAATAGTCTAAAACGATACCCCACATGCTTAGGTTTGTAATTTGTCATTTTTAACCTTCTGAAAGTGGGCTCCTCAAGGGCTAGGACCACTGCTAAAGAGTCACATATCCAAAATATTTTCATATTCCTGATCAGCAACCTCAAAACAGCCAAAAACGACCCTCCACGTGTCTATGGCACCAATACCCAGTTTTCTAAAGTTGTGTAAAAAAGAGCAAATTTGACCCTTCGTACCCCATTAGGAGCTGGTGTGACAAAACTTCAAGTCCTTATGATCCTTTGTGCGGAAGGCACCTATTGTTTTATTTTTTTATCATAAGGAAGCAATTTCCTGCATGAGATATGGACCTAAAAATGAGGGTTTTGGGGTCTAGAGGTCGAAAAACAGGTGGAACCCTAAAAACCTTGCCATCTTACACAACTAAACATTAAAATCAGTTAGGTGGAATATCATGGGGGGCTTTCTCAAAACAAAACAATAACACTTAAGTGATTTCTAAGCATTCATGTGTAATTCTTATGAGCAGAATCATATAATTTATATAGTGCATATTACCATAAGCAGAGAAAATGCTTCACACTTAGCACAGGAGTGAAAAGCTAAAACAAAAGCTACAAAGCTGTTTTAATTGAGGAGGTATACTTCATAAAGATATCTTAGGTCAGATGTACAAATGCTTCAAACACAGCACTGGAAATAAAAAGGAAAAATTGAGGGATTCAGTCACCATCAGTGCCCACCAGCTGCAGGGCACACCAGACAAGTCACGGTGGCTGCTCAGTAAACCACCAGTCAGTCCTTTCTTTAAGTTGAACTACACAACCTGCACCAACATTTGGGTGTCACCAGGTTTTGAGACCCTTCTTGTAGCAGGAGGATCAAGGCAGAAACACAAAAGGGACCCTCTTAAAGGGGGTACCTGGGGTAGAAAATTGATTGAAAATATGAAGCATCCCAAGGTGCTTTTAGAAACAAATAATACTGCTAAGTTGTGTCACCCTGTTAAGTGTAATGGCATTTTTAAAATGAGCGTAACAGAGGTTCAAAGAAGAGTGCAGCACTGACAAACTGACAACACGAGTCTTTTGGTAACGCTGAATCGCACCTTATTGGTAGAGTAGGTGTTTACATATTGGAGGCTTGGGTCACAAGTCAAGCTTGTGTTGTGTTGGAGTCAACTCTTTAATGGACTGGGGGCACAAACGTTTTTGAGAGTTTGGTGGTGCAAAATTGAACATTTGCTAAATGGCAGGTGTGTATGGGGTCAATCAAAACAGAAGCGGGTTTCTTTAGGCATCTGTTGTTCTGATGGGTGGTCAGCGGAGCCATGTCTGGTCTCAGCACTGCTGCCATATAGGACTGTGAGGCAGGTGGCCACTGTCGACTTCATGGTGTAGCTGAAGATTTTAATGAGCAGATGCATCCACTTTCTGGAGGGTCTCTTACAAAGTGAGGATGCTGATAGGCCTCTTTAATGAGTTAGATATGAGATCCATGACTGATTTGGCCTCCTCAAAATTTAAAGCTACTCACCCCTTCCAAAGCAAAGTCAAAGGACACATGACCCTTTCAACATCTCCAAAGTCCATCAATGCCATTAAAAGCCAGAATGTTGTTCTTACGCTATTCTTTGTTGGTAATCGAACCCCCAACTGTTATGTCATTTGAAAACTTGATGATAGGGTTTGTGCCATGCTATGTGATGCAACTGTGCATAAAAAAGGAAATCAGCAATAAGATGAACACACATCCCTGTGCCGTGAACATCAGCGTAGGACCACAAGCAAAACAATCTGAGGTCAACCATCCAGGACATTCTGAGTCCAATTACAGATCGGTGGTCAGTGTGCTTGACAGTAAAATACTGGTTAGAACAAGTGAGGACATGCCATGGACCCCATAACTCTGAACTGGATTAAATGGGTCCAATAGGATAGAACAGCAGGACCCTCCAAGTTCCATTTTACGGTTTCTTTCATTTAATTTAAATGTTAGCATTTTAAAATACCAATTGTCTGATATATTTTCAAATTGCATTGTAGCCTTGTTTGCTCATTAAAAACTCTGATATATGTTGCACCATGTAAAATTAGGACTGATTGACTGACTGTCCGAAAACAGACAAATCATTTGAAACTATTAGGGGTTTAACACTGCAATACATATACGGACACAGTACAAGTCAGTGCATTCAAATTCTGAGAATTAATGAATGAGAAGGCAAAGAACTTGTCTCGATGTCCTGCTCCAGAGTACACTTTAACTTGTAAACCCGATCACATATTTCCAGGAGTGGTTGACGCCATTAGGAGGTCAGACTAAGATGCCTGTCCCTGATCTGTCTGCTTCTAAGAGTGGAGATGTAGCAACGGATAAAGTTGCAGCATGCACTTAGAATTCCCAATGAACTTTTGTTTTGACATTGCCCAGCCGCCACGTTAGGATCAAATGTAAACACAGAGGGTTCTGTTCCCCAATGCTTTTGTGGTATAGAATAGCTTGTAACAGCATTAATGTACAGTATATCACAGCAGGGCAAGGCGGCGTGGCCTACTGATTAGACTAATGGATAGTAAGCCCACAAAACTGACTCCCTGTGTGACACTGAGCAAGTCACTTAACCTGTCAGTTTTTCACACAAATACTGCATACTGTATACTGTTGTTAAGTAAATCCATTTAAATAAATCCAGCTACTTAAATAAACAAAAGTGCAGATACAATGCCACTTTAGCACCTTATGTGGATGCACATTGCTGCCCTCTAGTGGTGAAGGTGTTCGGTCTACAAATCCCAAGGAATTTATGGGTTCAGTTCCCAGGATTGACTCCTTGTGTGACCCGGGGTGTAACCTGTCTGCCTTCCAACTTTAAAAACACAAATGCAATTTAATTTGTACAATACAATACAATACAATTTATTTTGTATAGCCCAAAATCCCACAAGAAGTGCCGCAATGGGCTTTAACATGCCCTGCCTCTTGACAGCCCCCCAGCCTTGACTCTCTAAGAAGACAAGGAAAAACTCCCAAAAAAAACCCTTGTAGGGAAAAAATGGAAGAAACCTTGGGAAAGGCAGTTCAAAAAGAGACCCCTTTCCAGGTAGGTTGGGTGTGCAGTGGGTGTCAAAAAGAAGGGGGTCAATACAATACAATACAATACGCAGAACAGAACAAATCCTCAATACAGTATAAAAATAAAAATTTTAGAAGTACGGAGCAGAATTTAACAGTAGATTATATCACATGATAAGATTTGGATATGTTTAGAGTCCTGGAGACCTTAGCCATCAAGCTGCTGCCCCCATTTGGCCATTCCATAGCTGAAACGGCACTGGGCCAGCCAATCCAATGAAAGGACTCCTCTTTCCCATGATTCCTGCGATCCTCCATCAGGGATGACTTTACCTTAGGCAAGCAAAACAACTTGGCAGGTGGGCTGTGGCACCAAGTGCCACATTTGAGTACCGAGAAGAGAAACAGAATAGGTGAGGGTTAGTAACAAATTATAACTATCATGTTACTTATGTTTTAGTGCTAATGACTAACAACAGAGATGCAGTCTGTATAGTTAATCAGCAGCTCTAGTCAGGATATGCTAAACTGAAGTAGTGAGTTTTCAGCCGGGATTTAAAAGCTGAGACTGAAGGAACACCTCTTATAGTAGCAGGCAGACCATTCCACAGTTTAGGGGTCCTGTAACTAAAAGCTCGACCTCCCATTGTTATTTTATTAATCCTTGGAATCATAAGCAGACCGGCATCTTGAGATCTTAATGTACACTCTGGTTTGTAAGTAATGATAAGTTCAGACAAGTAAGCCGGACCTTGGCCATTTAATGCTTTATATGTTAAAAGGAGGATTTTGAAATCTGCCCTAAACTTAACCGGGAGCCAGAGTAAGGATTTAAGAACTGGAGTTATGTGTTTGTATTTTCTTGTTCTTGTAATAATTCTTGCAGCCACATTTTGGATTAACTGGAGGCTGTATAAAGAACAGTTTGAACATCCAGTGAACACCGCATTGCAGTAGTCAATCCTACTAGAAATAAATGCATGAATTAATTTATCAGAATCCTGTTTATTTAGAAAGCGCCTTAATTTCCTAACATTTTTAAGATGGAAGAAACATGTTTTGGACAACTTTGTAATGTGTGCTTTAAATGACATGCTAGAGTCAAAGATAACTCCTAGATTGCAGGCTGATTCAGTAAAATTAATTGGGATTCCAACTGAGTTAAATGATGACAAAATATTGTTGTGATCAGCATCATTCCCTCCAACATCTCTGTTTTATCTGTATTTAAAGACAAGTAGTTCTCATTCATCCACTCCTTTAATTCACTAACACAACTAATTAAAGACAACATCCAAGAAACTTCATTTGATTTAAATGAAAGGTATAACTGGGTGTCATCTGCATATGAGTAAAAATTAACATTATGTTTCCTGATGATAGATCCCAGTTGAAGCATGTAAAGTGAAAACAGTAAAGGTCCCAGTACTGAGCCCTGCAGGACACCATATTGAACTTCTGTGTATAATGATGGAGTACTGTCAGCACATTTCTGTACATATTAGAATCGATTTCATAAATAAGAACTAAACCAAGCGAGCATGGTGCCTGTAAGGTCAACATCATTTTCTAGTCTGTGCAGTAAAATCGAATGGTCAATGGTGTCAAATGCTGCACTTAAGTCCAACAACATAATTACAGTGGAGTTTCCTTCATCAGAGGATATCAGAATGTCGTTTACAACCCGCATTAGTGCCATTTCTGTACTATGACCAGTGCGGAAACCAGACTGGAATTTCTCAAATAAATTGTAATGCGTAAGGTGTGACTGAAGCTGACTGGCGACTACTTTTTCTAGTATTTTAGAGAGAAACGGTAAATTTGAAATAGGCCTATAATTATTTAGTATGTGTGGGTCTAGGTCTGACTTTTTAAGTAATGGTTTAATGACTGACACTTTAAGTGCATCAGGTACTGTGCCATGCAATAATGAACTATGGATAATGTTTAGAATATTCGCTGCAAGAACATCCATTGCACTTTTTACTAGTTTTGTTGGCACTGGATCTAGGGAACTAAGTAGTTGGTTTCATTTTAGAAATTAAAGTTAAGACTTCCTGCTCAGTTACAGGATTAAAATTACTAAAGTGCTGAATGCAATGTGAGACAGGGTGTAAATTAAAGTTCTGGGAAAGAGTATTATGCAATGGACTTGTACCTGTATAATTACAAAGACATTGTCACCTCCTAATGGCTAAAGTGTTGCACTATAAAACCCAAGGCAGCTGAATTAATCCCCACCAATGTCTTTGAATAACCATGAAGAAGTCATTTAAACTGCCCAGAGGTGTCAAAACTGTAGAAATATAGAATTACCTGTATTATACATTTATGGTTTGTTAGTCCTTTTGGATAAAAACATCAATTTAACAGAAAAGAGTATGCACCATGATAACCTGTCAGCCATTGACTCAGCTCGACTCTTTAGGTTAGCAGCACTATATGGCCCTCTAGTGGCGTAAGCATTGAACTACAAGCCTATCCTTTGACTGTCAAACCCTCTTACAACAAGACAAGAGCCAACCCCCAGCTCAAATGTACTCTCATCACATACTGAAGATTGTTTTATTAAAAGTTCAAACTCACAATACTGAACTATGAATTAAAATATATATAATAAAGAACTTTAACAGAAAAACTTTAACTGGAAATATTTAAAGCAACCCAAATTCAAACTGGAAGTTTCACGGAATGCCATAAAACGTCAAGACTGATTAACCAGTTGCCATCAAAACAAATTCGGTTATTGCCTTTCAAACACACCAGATAGAAGTGTATAAATATTTAACCAAACTCCTGTGTTAAAATATTTACAGTTTTTAAATGATGATATTGCAGACTACCAAGTTCTTGACTTGAACTTTGTATTTTTTACATTTTCTCCTTTGGAATCCTAAAAAAAGATTCTTAGACATATTTTTGGAATGTGAAAGAAAACAACAACCTTATTTATTAGTTGGTGGTAATTAGTTTTAGCAAGGGCATCAGCCTGGGAAAAAGAGCACAATTTGTGATGCAGTAATGGCAATGACTTTAAGATTAATCAATCGTTCATGTAACCATTGTTAACTCCACGTGCGCAGAGGCCTTCGGGTCAGGGGTTCATGCTGCACAGGACAGAAAAGAAACAGAAATCCCAAGAACATGAAAAGAAGATCTACACCAGCATCCAGACAAACAGAAAATGGCGGATATGAGACCTCTGTGGACCTAAGAAAATGTTTAAGTAACTGTGCACCCAGACTTGAAGGAACTCATCTTCATCATCATCTGAATCTTTACTGTGTATTGAAAATAATCTTTTAAATGCATTTCCTACTTTTGCTACTATTGTTTTTGCAGTGTTTCATTTTTTTTTAATTTTTCTTTATTGCAGTAGAGAAAAGCCAAGCAAAATGACACCTTTTATTGGCTAACTAGAAAGATTACAATATGCAAGCTTTCGAGGCAACTCAGGCCCCTTCTTCAGGCAAGATGTAATTTATTGCAGTAGTAAATTTATATTGTTTCCGGCCAAGATAAGATAGATAGATAGATAGATAGATAGATAGATAGATAGATAGATAGATAGATAGATAGATAGATAGATAGATAGATAGATAGATAGATAGATAGATAGATACTTTATTAATCCCAAGGGGAAATTCACATACATATTGCACCTAGTGTAGTTGATTGCCATTTTCCCAGTGACGACAACATCTGAAGGAAACTGTTTGGTCTTCTTATGCCAAGCTTGTAAGTCTTGAGGCAGCTGTCCATGTGTGGGTAAGCCATACTCATGAGGCACTATAAAGCAGATGCACAGAAGAATCATTTTGTTTAAAGCAGCTGTCCACAAATACTGTAACTTGTACATATGTTTCACTATAATGCAGATGTAGAATCAAGCAGGTTTGAGAAGGTTATGTTATGTTATGTTATGTTATGTTATGTTATGTTATGTTATGTTATGTTATGTTATGTTATGCTATGTTATGTTATGTTATGTTATGTTATGTTATGTTATGTTATGTTATGTTATGCTATGTTATGTTATGTTATGTTATGTTAGACTAAATGCCTTAATGTTTATTTTTTGTTGTCCAGCCTGGCTTCTCTATACCAATGTGTGAAGCCATGATCAACAGGACACTTTTAGTACAGGACAAATTGATCATAAGGAGTTGGGGTTTATCTTTTGAATGGGAACTTCAGAATAAATAAAATCATCTACCTGTCCTGCTTCAATACCATTAAAAAGTCATGTCATTTTCTAATCTGCTTATTCCAAATCAGGGATGCTAGAGCCTATACAGCTAGCATAAGGTGCAAGACAGGAACACACCCTGGAGTGCAGGCTGAACACACACACCCACACTACGACTAATTTAGTGTTGCCAGCTCACAAAACCTGTTTTACATCAGTGGAAGGTAACTGGAGCCCCCAGAGAAAACCCATGCAGAAATGGCGAGAACATGCAAACTCCATGCAGGGAGAATCTGGGGTGCAAACCCAGGTCTACTTATTGCGAGGCAGCAGTGCTGCCATTGTGCCACCTCTCATATGAAAGTAGGATCTCAAAAAGATCTTTAATTGAGTGAAATATTAGCTCAGACCAGGCATAAAATACTATGCTACCTCCACAATCTTTTTAGACCAGCATGGACTGGAGGAAGTGTGCTAGGGATGGCTTCTGATGGTAGTGTTTTGCATTTGTCAGGATAGAAGATAATAATAAGAGGGCTCTTTGGGATATTTTCCAAAACGCACTTTAATAGAAAGCCACCTCATTTTAGACAACTGCCTCTGGCAAAATGACTGTCATCATCTTCTACAGAGTGCTTTGTTTATAAAGATTCAAAGCTAGTAGTGCAAGGCCTATGATACTCAGTCAATTCAATAATCATCCCACCATTATACACTTTAATTGATGAGTGTGATTGATATGGTTCATAAAAAACACTGAAATATCAAATTGGGAACTTTAGAATGCCCCACAACACCCCTTCTTCCCCAAACCCACTTAGCTTCACCAGCCTTCCCTCTGTTCTCTTCTTAATTTCAGCCAAGTCACTGACTTAGACAGACAAGGGGAAACTCACAGAGCCCAGGCAGCAGCAATTAAAATGGTAAAGTAGAAAAATAAGCCCCATTCTTCTTGCACCATTTTTAATTTGTCCCACTTGAGGGAGCCAAATCTTTATAAATAACATTGAAGGAATTTAGTATCCATCTTCCCTATTCCAGTAACTACTACAACATTTTGTAGAAATCAAGTGAAAACAAAGCTGGTTTAGTGCATAGTACTGCCGCCTCCTCGGTTCATCTTCCCTGGTTCAGTTCTCGTGTCTGGACATTGTTAAGGTGGAGTTTGCACCTTCTCCTTGTGTCTGCATGGGTTCTCCCCTGGGCACTCCAGGTTTCCTCCCCCATCACTAAACAGATGCCAGTTAGACTCCAAGTTATCCTATATATATATACATATAGTGAGGGACAGCCTGTGTTCTTACGAAGCCAGGACACCCCGGAGGTGGAAGGATGGCTTACACAGGGCACACTCTACATGGCAGCAAGCCCAGGCTTGGATCCCTGCATGGGTGCCCACAACGCATTCCAAGTATTGTAGTCCCTGAGGACAATGTTGTTGAGTCCTGTCTGGGCTTCCAGGGGAGCTACAGGATTTGGGAATCCCTACTCCATTGGGCTCTGACCTCACCCGGAAGTTCTTCGGAGATGCAGCATCATGACAATGGAAGCAATGCTGGGAATTAAATAAAAGGAGTTGACTGGCTTACATAGACGAGCCAGAGTCAGGTGGAAGGTGGACAAAGCTTGCGTGGAGAAGGCAGCGACCAGTGAAGGACAAAGAGAGAAAGGAAGACAGTGAGTGTGCTTATTGTGATTTATTGTACTTGTGGTTGTGGTGGTGGGAAATGATCGTGAGTTTTCCCACAATAAAAGACACTTTTTGTCTGTGCCTGTTTGTGTTGGTCGTTTTTATAAATATACTAGGGGGCTTTGCCCCCTGCTCGCTTCACTCGCCAACGCCCGTGTTTGGTTTTCAGGATACACACTTTTAAGATTTTTTTTTCTTTGAATTGTTGATTATTTCATTAGTTTCACTTTTATTTTAGAACTTCGGTAAAAACAATATTTCGAATCTTTCGAGTCCCAACGTGCTGAATCTTTTAAATGAGGTCAGTGAGACGTGTTTAATGACTTTGTACCATATTTCAGGATAGCTTTCTCTGTTTGGAATTTCAGCACAGACAAAACAATCTACATCATCAGTAGTTCATTTTTTTTGCAAAGTAACCAATAAATGCACATGAGGTTAACCCCATTTTTGAAATTCTCTGACTTAAATCTCAAAGCCTTACAATATTTAGATACTTCTGACATATCACCTATGTCCATATATTCGATCTCTATTCACCTTTTCGTTATTTCTCCGAGTAATAATTTCTCTTTGTTTGCGCTAATGCGATATTTACTTTCTTTGTTTTGACAGTTTCGTTTTTTTCTGCTTTCATATTCTGTATCTTGCTGTGCATGTGTTTCGCGCCTACGTTTTTTTTGAGTCTTTTGAATTTCACTCTTTTCATTATTTATAACCTGCTCTGCATGTGTTTGGCCCCCTTGTTTTTTAACCTCTTTATGACGTTTTACTTTGTTTTCTACTCTGTCTTTTATTTCTGACCTTGCTTTTTCCTGCTTTTTTTTCAGTGACACCTGGTCCGTGCTGATTATTTTCCCTTTTTTACAAGTTATAATTTCCGTTTGTTTGCGCTACTGCGATCTTTAATTTCTTTTTTTATATACTTTCTAATTTTCCTGCTTTAATATTCTTTAACTTTCTCTGCATTTATATCGCGCCAACATTTTTTTTTTGAGCCTTTCGAATTCCACTGCTTTCATAATCTCTAACTTGCTCTGCATGTGTATAGCAGCAACGTTTTTGAACGTCTTTATGAAGTTCTACTTTGTCTTTTACTCTTTGTCTTTTAATTCTGACCTTGATTGGACATGATTTTTTTCAATTCCACTTGTTCCGGGCTGATAATCACTCCTTATTTTCTGAATTTGCACTTAGATTATTCTTTTTCTTTTTTGCATTTTTTTCTCTCCAACGCTTTTGAGTCTCTTTTCTCCATGCTGCTCTTTCTTCTTCGCTTAGTCGTTGACGTTTCATCTATAACATATTGTCCTTATACGCTTTATATGCGTTGCGAGCCCTGGATCTGTGTGTGCTCAAGCCTTTACACGACTGAGTGTTTTGCTGCCCGTAGTCTCATTTGATATTGGTTGTACATGGGACTTGTCTTGCAAGAATCTCATGTTCTACCTCCTCGCGAGACGGTCCAGGGTCAATCTCTTGGCACAAAGTCTCATGTTTTAAGTCTCCGCGAGACACTCCATGGCTAATCTCTTTCGACTCGTGGGTCTTTTAAGTGTCTTCCGTGATCTTCACGTGAAGATCACGTCTCGTCTCCCTAGTCTTTCTCTCCCAGGATTTTTTTATTATACATATATATATATATATATATATATATATATATATATATATATATATATATATATATATATATATATTTGGCTTTAAAAGCCAAAACCAGAAGTGATGTCATCTAAGGCCTGAACCAGAAGTGATGTTGTTCAAGGCACTGGAACGGGAATAGACTTTAGTCTTGGTGCTGGAACTGGAAGTGACATCGTTGATGTTGAATCAGATTGGTTTTCCCATATTTGGCCAGCAGAGATAAGAGAAGTAGATTTACCGCACCCTGCCACCCCCTGGCCTGGTGGGTAATTACCTCCACTTGGTCCATTCAGTTTCCTTCTAATCACACGTGTGCGACTGTATATATTGTCACAAAAGCCACAAAGAGCCATAGCAAGGTTTGGAGTAGCCACCCGTATATTTGGTTTCCTGGCTGCAAATTGTCATTGAAATGACAGCACTGCTGTGCACAAAACCGAGACCAAAACAGAAGTGAGGAAATAGGGAAAAGGTGGAGGCTTTTAAAGGGGAAGACAGGAAGTGAAGTCAAAGGGGTCGGGCTCATGAATGTCTTCAGTCATAGGTTCGAGCCCGGACGTGACATCACAGGGGCCGGAGCCGTCGAGGTCTCCTTCCATAGGCTCAGTCCCAGAAGTGACGTCAAGAGGGCTAGGTGGAATCTCCCATGAATGGTCTGCAGGAAAGGAAGAAAAAGAGTCAGTGCACTCTGCCACATCCCGGTATGAGTCGGAATTGCCCTTACTCAAGCCCTTTAGCTACCTCCCATGCGCACATGTGTGACAATATATATATATATATAGTATATATATATATATATATATATATATATATATATATATATATATATATATATATATATATATATATATATATATCAGTGTGCCCCTTGGTGGACAAGTGCCAGGTTCAGAGGCTTTGTACTGCTAAGATAGGCTACAGCATCTCCACAACCCTGTAATGGATTAAACATGTCTGAGAATAAGATGACAAAATAGTGGTGGCAATGACAGATTTAAAAATCACAACAATCCACTAGGACCTTCTAAGCATGTTTGACTGGGTTCTTAAAATAACTTAGAGTATAAAAAAAATAATTATCTAGAAATGTTCATTTCTTACTCATTTGCTTAAACCCCTTATTTCTATATAGACTTGCTGTAGTACTAGGGTGTTGTACCGTGTTAGCCATTATGAATGTAGTGAGAACTCAAGCAAAATAACACCTTTTATTGGCTAACTAAAAAGATTACAATATGCAAGCTGTTGAGGCAACTCAGGTCCCTTCTTCAGGCAAGATGTACACATACAATAATACACATACACTATTGCCCTCCCCAGTTCACTGATGGTGATAATTACAGTATTTACACACACTACACAATAAACAATAAACACTAAAATCAAAGTCCAACATAGTCTAGTACAGCTGAAGAAGATGATGATGGAGAGTGGAACGAAAAGCCCTGTAAACAGCCCAATGAAAGAAATGTAAAGTTTTGTCCTAAAAGGTTCCTGTTGCAGCTTGGAGATGTGATGTGATTGGGAGTGCTCCCCAGACAAAGACGAAGCCAAGCAAGAAGAAGTGTGTGTGATGAGCGGAAACAAAGACAGATGATCACAATCCTCTCAGTGTCTTTTTGGCACATTTTTAAAGAGCCTGCTTGAATAATCTTCTTACTAGCAACCCCTATGCCCTCCGAATCTATCCAATAGAGTAATACAGCTGGGGCTGCTGGGAGTTATAGGCTATTTTGTGTATACTCTGATGTGACAATTCTATTCAGTTTATTTGTGTTTAGCGCTCTTCACTGAGTGCAGGCACAGAGTGCTGTGACAAGTTCACAGATAGATACAAATACAAACTTTACAAATTAATAATTACATAAGGAGTACACATAAATGTATAGATCTGTTTAAATAGACAGGAAACAACACTGATTAACATAAACGGAGCCTAATGTTTGCTGTTCATGAATTAATTGTTAAACTACGGCCAGGTGACAATGGGGAGACACTCATCATTTGGATTTTTGATGCTACTGTTAGAAAGCACCATCTCACACATCACACCAATGTTCATCCTATAAGATTTCATTACCATCAGCGTGGATATCATCACAGGATGAACGCGATACATTAGTTTCATATGCGGTTTTACAAGTACAACATGTAGAGAAATGTGCCCTGAATCAGCCATGAGACTGTGCAATAAAGCTAACAAATAGATAACATAAATGAAACATCAGAATTGCTTTGTATTTATTAGCATTTACCATGGGAATCTGTGGACCTAAACCACATCACCACCATGTATGAATTAGGCATTCAGGCCTGTGTACATCTATAGCTGTGAGCCACAAGAATACCCATTGGCTTTCTGACAACCAAATTAAGGATGACTGATCTCTACTATTGCAAAAAGCTTTGGCTATCATTGATAGTTTTGTCTGATTCTACCTTATAATGTAAAATAGTCAAAATTAATATTCTTAAAGCAATTTGTTCTTTAAACAAATTTCAATGAATTCAAAATGCTGCTGCAAGAATTATTACAATAATAAAACAGTATGAACACATAATTCCAGTTCTCAACTCCACATTTCAAAAATCTTTTTTAACATAAAAAGCTTCAAATTGTCAAGGCCCTGCTTACTTATCTGAACTTTTCATTACTTACTAATCTGAGCACACATTCAGCTCTCAAGATGATACACATTGAGTTACAGGGCCCCAAACCTGTGGAATGTTCAGGCTGAAGACTCACTACTTCAGTTTAGTGTACCCTGACTAGAGCTGCAGATAAGCTCGGCATGCTGCATCTCTGTGGTTAGTTATTAGTACTACAATATAAGTAATATAATATTAATAAAATGCTACTAACCATCCCTTATTCTGTTTGTCTACTTTGTATCTTCATGTGGCACTTCGTGCCACTGCTCTACCACCAAGCTGTTTACCTGCCATGGAAAAGTTATCTCAGATAAAGGAGCACTCGAATTATTGGGTAGAAGGGTCCTGTCATCAGATTGGCCAGCCCAGTACTGACTCAGATGTAGAATGGCCAATGGGGGAGGCAGCTTGTTTGCTGAGGTCTCCAGGTCTCTGATTGCGTCTGACTTGTCTCTGACTCCTTCTCTACAATCTGACAGCAGGTCTACAATTAGCTGTTAGAGAGATAGTGTTGTTTTTCATTAATGTTAAATAGTTTCTACTTTATGTTTGATGTATTGAACAAATCTATATCCTCATATCTGATAGCTCTGTATTTAGTGAGTGGTAAACTCTATTCTTACGTTTTGCATTGAGAGTTGTCATGATGCTCTGTGCCTGCACTTGGCGAGGAGTTCTGTGCAAGACCAAAGTAGTTTATCCTCTTGTAGTGTATATCTGAGGTGGCAATGATAGATCAGCTATGTACCTCTGTGAAGAGGATTACTTGTGTTCTGTTTTGTGTATTTACCACATTTTTTGACATCCATTGCACACCCAATCTACCTGGAAGGGGGTCTCTTTCTGAATTGCTCTTCCCAAGTTGCCTTCCTTTTTTCCTTATGAGGTTTTTTGGGGGGGTTATGGAGATTTTTCTTGTCTTCTTAGGGAGTCAAGGCTGGGGAGGACTGTTAAAAATCATGGCCTGTTAAAGCCCATTGAGGCACTCCTTATGTGAGTTTGGGGGGATCCAAGAAATAAATTGTCGTTGTTCTTGAGATGGAGTCTTCTGGACTAGAATACAATAGTATATTGTATATTGAGGGGGAAGAGTGGTACAGTGGTTAGTGCAGCTGCTTCATTAATCTACCATCCTGTATTCAAATGCCATGCCCGGTTGTTATCCAAGAAGAGCTTTAATGTTCTTCCAGTGTCTGCATGTGGGTTTTGTACAAAATGTGTCCTAGCCTGAGTGTGAGGGGATATTAAAATGGAATGGTAAACTATTCAGGTCTTTTACTTGTGTCCAGTGTTGCCGGGATAGACTCCAACCACTGTGACCCTATCATGGATTAAGCAGGTCTGGGAATGACTGGTTGACTGACATATATTAGCTAAGGAGTACATGTGTAAAGCTGATTTGCATTTTCTAGTAAGCAAAATAAAGTTCTGTATTTTAATATATTCTTGTTTAAACCGGCACTGGAGAGTGGGAGCCTGCTGCATGGAAGAATTTCATGGTACTCTCTGCATGAGACAATACAACTACTGATAGATAGATAGATGCTACTAGATCAGGTCCAAAACCAATTTTGCATAGTAAAGAGAATTTCCCGTTCTGTTTTATCAAAAGATTGTACCTCATCTAGGGACAGCAAGCCTTTGGGCTGCTCTGGTACTATAGTGGGTAATAAACATCCATGTCAGAGGGGAATTCTGGATAATTTTCTTTTATTGGTGGAATATAAGGACCAGGGGTCTCATACATAAAACTCTCCATGGATTCAAGCATGAAAATATGCATATGCCAAAAAACAGGAAAATGCTTATATACAAAAAAAAATCTGATGTATAAAACATGGTGTATGCACATTTCTGCATAATTTACCTTTATAAATCACAATCGTCTTGTAAATGTGTGTACTGTATGTGAACAGCCTCGAATTCTGCCCAGCTGCCACCCTGACACAACCACACAAAGACTTTGTTGATCAACCTCGTAATATCCAATTAGAATGCTGCAGACCTTCATTGGCTGATAGAGTCACCTCCCACCTGACACATCCAGACACCACCAACTGCATCTGAGGAGTGGACACTTATGGTGAGCTCGGCACTGCATTGAAGGGCCTTTCCTTTGCACTCTGAGAGTTAGGGAAAGGCGTAAGGCACCATCATCTTAGCGGGTAGCCACTATCACATGTAAAGGCATGATTGTTGTTACAATGAACAGTACAGACCATATAGGAAAATGAGGGTTCAGCCAGCTACCTTACCACAAGCCTGCCATCAACAATAGCACCATCAACAAGTCGCCTGATCAATGCCTCAAAATAAATGAAACCCAGGCCACCAAGCTAAAGTGTTTATCAGTCTCATCTTGGCATCACAGATGACTTGTGCGTTAATGGGATGTCACTGCTTACAGTGACAAAAGTGATTGGAGGTGCACAAAATAATTACAACAAATAAAAGTGGCAACACCATAACACCTTAGATCAGCAGTTTTCAAACATTTCCAGAGCAGCACCCCAATATGTTTGCTTAAAACCCCAGCATTGTAGTCGTGTGGGTGTGTGTGTGTTTACATGTAGACAGAATTGTTAGAGGAGTAGAAAAGAAAAGCCAGCATTACATTTACAAGCAGACAACGGGTTATCTGTGTGCTGCTTACTGACCCGAAGGCCCCCAGTTCATGGTCATTTTCCCTATGTGAGGACATGAAATGCAGAGGGATGGGACCCTGATGTTATGATTCATTTGAAAAATGTAGTTGTCCGTTAAAAATTGTTATTTAATATTTGGTTTAATGTCTTTGTCTTTACTTAGTCTTTTGTTTTATTTATTGCAATGCCATTTTGTTCATCTTACAGTGTCGCTGTTTTGATTTTGTTGTTCCTTTCTTTGTATTTATTTTTTATTTAATAGATTTATTTTGTAGACTTTTCTTGTCCTAGTTTCTTTTAGTATTTAGAATTCATTTTTACTACTTCTTTTGTGTTTTGGATTCATTTAAACAGTGTGATATTTTGTTATTGTCTTGTTTTATTATTGCAATACTATTTCATTCGCCACTACTTTCTTTGCATGTGGACAATGCCACATGACCACAATCACCACCACCTTCTGATATAAGTATGGCATTGATAGACTGGATGAAATTCTGTTGAAAAGAATTTTAATGTAGGTTAGTTTTCAAAGAGGTTATCAGTTGGTTTTATTTCAGTTTTGAGCAGTGCTTTGATCTTTACAATCCACGTCTCTTTCTCCCTTCCGGTCTAAGATGTTATGGCGTTTGTGTTTTTCCCAGTTTACACCAAGCTTGCCTCTGATGAGCCTCTTGTCAAGTGTACCAAAGCCATCAGGCTTCTCTAAAATGCCCACAACAGCCACCATTCCTTTTCTTATCTATTTGTTTTTCTTTTCTTGAAAGTTTTTTCACAGATTTCTTTCAAAGCAATATGAGTAATATTCTTTGCATAAAAATGTGCTATAAAAATAAAAATGCTGTTTTGTCGTTAATATGATGCAGCAAACCTGTGGCATGACTGGTTCAATAGTGTAAGAGTCAGCGTCACAGACTTCTCATTGTCCAAGATTGTGGATACTTAAAAAATTTCTGAGATTGTGAGTTAGAAGGAGAATTTGGGGCTATGGCGTTTGCTTTGTATTTACTGGATTTTGAATTTGGCTCATCTTCTTGGCTTAGAAGCACTGTTGTTTGACTTCATGATTTTGACCTTTCACTTTGTTTATCACATACATTTTTAGTCCCTTCCTTCTCCTGATCCTTTTCCATAATACAATATAATACAATACAGTTTATTTTTGTATAGCCCAAAATCACACAGGAAGTGCCACAATGGGCTTTAACAGGCCCTGCCTCTTGACAGCCCCCCAGCCTTGACTCTCTAAGAAGACAAGGAAAAACTCCCAAAAAAACCTAGTATGGAAAAATGGAAGAAACCTTGGGAAAGGCAGTTCAAAGAGAGACCCCTTTCCAGGTAGGTTGGGCGTGCAGTGGGTGTCAAAAGAAGGGGGTCAATACAATACAATACACAGAACAGAACAAATCCTCAATAAAAAATAAAAAATAAAACTTTTTTAGAAGTACGGAGCAGAATTTAACAGTAGATGATATCACATAATAAGATTTGGATAATTTTAGACTCCTGGAGACCTCATCCATCAAGCTGCTTCCCCCATTTGGCCATTCCACAGCTGAAACAGTGTTGGGCCAGCCAATCCGATGAAAGGACCCCTCCTTCTCACGATACCTGTGATCCTCCATCAGGGATGACTTTACCTTAGGCAGGCAAAACAATTTGGCAGGTGGGCCGTGTTACCAAGTGCCACATTTGAGTACCAAGAAGAGAAACAGAATAGGTGAGGGTTAGTATCCAATTCTAACTATCATGTTACTTATGTTTTAGTGCTAATGACTAACAACAGAGATGCAGTATGTACAGCTAATCAGCAGCTCTAGTCAGGATATGCTAAACTGAAGTAGTGAGTCTTCAGTCGGGATTTAAAAGCTGAGACCGAAGGGGCATCTCTTATAGTAGCAGGCAGACCATTCCACAGTTTAGGGGCCCTGTAACTAAAAGCTCGACCTCCCATTGTTATTTTATTAATCCTTGGAACCATACGCAGACCAGCATCTTGAGATCTTAATGTGCACTCTGGTTTGTAAATCATGATAAGTTCAGACAAGTAAGCCGGACCTCGGCCATTTAATGCTTTATATGTTAAGAGGAGTATTTTGAAATCTGCACTAAACTTAACCGGAAGCCAGTGTAAGGATTCCTGATTATTCAAGTGTAGTAGAATATGTGAGCAACAACTCACCTGTGATACATTATTTTTGATGGTTTTAGAATTTCCTGGAGCACAAAACCACAATATATTCACTGACAAATGTAAAATCTGTTAAAGAAGTGGTTCTGGAGGAAGTGCCCTGTAGAATTTTAGAAACAGACAAGGAGATTTTGACAGAATAACGGTCAAGAGAAATACAGTAGGACAGAACACGGAGACTCAAGCTAAGAACTATTTTGCAAAACCCAATATACAAAGTTTAAATGAAGTTGAGAAAACAAAACAAAATCCTAACATTGCAGCCTTCTTGGACTCTCATTTTAGCTTCCTCGATAACTAAAGAGATTAGTAAAACAAGCAAGCAAGAATGCCTGACAAATGTAAGCTAACATATTTATGTTATATTTTGAGCTCTTTGCAGCAATTCAGATTATTTCCAATTTTAAACAAATATTTGAACATGAACTTAAACGTTATTGCCAGGCACCTTAGTTGCTAGGAATTTTTGTTGGTGTTACATCTGTACATATAACAAGATAAATACAATTAAACAACACAACTTGCAATGCATAGCACCCTCACCACATTATATACTGTAATAGTGAAAACGTATATTGATCAAAACACAAATATATGAAACAATATAATAAAGAAGAATTGCATTCCTGTCCAGCAAAACATCATTACAAAATAATCACAAAAGTCACATAATTTAATTGGGAGAGAAGAACTTGGAAATCAGGAAAAAACACTGTGTTTAAGTGTAGTGACTTCAGTAATAAAGAACCCATTTCCACGTCTAGAACTTTGTGACTAGTAACATTCTCTCAATGGTAATAACTGAAAGAGATGTTTACCTAGGTGAGCGCAATGTAGTCTTTGAACCCATTTCTGGCACATTCCCTGACCTCAAAGGAGTCCTGTGTCAGACCTACAATCTTCTCTTCTGTCAGAATAGCACACTGAAGTTTTATGTTTCAAGTGAGCAAATGACTCTTATGGAGAATATGAGGAAGTTTTCAATGGCAGCTCTATAAACCTGTACCAGCACTTGTTGGAACAGGTTAAACTTTGTGAGTTGCCCTAGAAAAAACATCAACTGCTGAGCTTTTCTGATAAGACGAGTTTATGCTTTTATCCCAGTTCAGACTGTGAGGGATAATTGTGCCTAGAAATTTAATGACACCACCCTGTTGACAGTGAAAGCATTGATAACAAAGGGAGTAGGAGGAGAGGAGTGTATGCTAAAATTCACGAACATATCTACTGTTTTCAAGGAATTCAAGTTAAGATTGTTGGGGGTCCACCAGCTGGCCAGCCAATCCAACTCCCTCCGATATGGTAGCTCATCTCCATCTTTATAATTTAGGTGATGCCATCTGCAAGCTTCAGCAATTTATAAGATGGGTCACGGAGGTACAGTCATCTGTGTACAGAGAGAAAAGGAGAGGAGGCAGAACACATCTCTGAAGAGACCCTGTGCTCAGGGTCAGGGGCTCTGACTGATAATTGCCCATCTGTTATTTAGAAAGTCAGAGATACACAGATGCCCAGGTGGCATACTCTGCTCTACATTCATACACAGAGGTTTGTATGGAGAAGCTCTGGTATGATTTTATCAAATGCACAACTGAAACCCACAAATAAGATCTTGACATAGTGGGCAGCCATGTTCACTGCATTCTCAACTGACATATTTTCATGGTAAGCAAGCTGTAATGGGTCAAGGAAAGAATTTGTGACAATAGATTTGAGATACGGAAGAATCAGATGTTCAAATGTCTTCATAATTACAAATGTCAGTGGCATTGGCCTGTAACCATTTAGACTGTATGTAAATGTATGTTGCTGCTTGGCCATAGAAATGATTGTGGAATCAATGAAGCAGACAAGGTGTTCACATTGTGCCAAAGACTGAGTGAAAAGTTTGTAACTGAAGAAGCTAAACAACCAGCATAACATCTTAGTGTATTCATTGTTGTGTTGCTTTTTTCTTTTTTTTGGTGATATTACTACAGCACCATTTTTTTGTCCACATCCTCCCTGAAGAAGTTTTGTTGTAGAAATGGCACAAGTTGCTGGTCACGTAACTGACAGCAGAATTGCGTATGACATCAAGATTGCAATGGATTCTTAAGATGGCCTTGCAGTAACTTCAGCATCCAAGTTTCTGGATATTTAAAAAACTTTCAACAAGCATCTCTACTAATTAATTAGTGTGGAAATAACTTTTGCTTTTGGTTTACATTTGCTTTGTGTATTTGGTTCAGACACTAACATCTTTAGTGTTCCTTTAGTTCAGACCTTCCCAGATAGATAGATAGATAGATAGATAGATAGATAGATAGATAGATAGATAGATAGATAGATAGATAGATAGATAGATAGATAGATAGATAGATACTTTTTACAGAACCTCAAAAATATAGTATTACAATTAACCTCAACAGCAATCTCCCTCAAACACCCCTAAGAATTATAAAACAAAAAACGTCTGATTTGGCTAAACATAAGAGAGCAGTCACAGTGAGGCATTATGTAGGTGTATTGATGTTGGTGTAAAGGAGCCACCGTACTGTTTCTTGACAACCTTCTGCTGAAAAATTAATTGGTCGAAAGTCCTCGGTGTTAGTTTGTCACAGAGAGACTATGTAGCATTGTTCATAATGGTGCTCAGTTTTGTTTTAATCCTCTACTTTGCTATGTCCTCCAGGATTCCCGAGTGCATCCTATAACTGAGTTTACCCCTTAAATTACTTTATTGACTCGGTGGGCCTCTCTTGAAGTGATGTTACCATCACAGAGTCTCAGAAGATGTGAAGGATGTCACTTCCCATATTAAAGGAATGCAGTCTCTAGAAGAAAAAAGAGCCTGCTCTGCCCTTATTGACTACCCTTGATCTTGTCCTCTGGATTCCATTAATTCCTAGTCCTCATTATAAAACAAAATAGTGAGCTTTCAATCTACTTGCAACAATTTATAGTGGCAAGATGATCAGCTCTATGCCACTGCCAGTCGCATTGTCATAGACAGAATGGCTACAGCCATGAAAAACAACACAAAATGGTGATGTCTGCAAAACCAAGAACAACGTTGCCAAAAAATTTACATAAAGCATATCCAAATCCAAAACAATAACACTATAAAAGTGGACAAAACCCACATAATGGCTAGAACAAGTCAGATGATGAATGTTAAGTTTTAATTGTATTTTAACACACCATTTGATAGTGGAGTAGGAGTAGAGCTGATTTTCAGAATTGATAGGATAGAAACACAAACATCCTTTAGCCAGACAGCAGAAAGCAAATTTCTGCCAAGTGTTCATCTCTTGCAACCCACACACCAACTTTTTTTTTTTTACTGTGTGTCATTTTCTAATGTAGTAAAGAAGAAACAAAAGTATCCATGCAAGGAGTAGTGCAGGGATGTGTGCAGCAACATCTACTAAACTGCCACTGAAGTGCATCTGCTCGTGAGTTTGGAAGGCTTAGTGCCATCAGAGTTAGTAAAAGGTTGGGTCAACACTCATTTACTATAAGGAAAGAAATGGAATGAGCTTACATAGACTAAGATGAAGGAGCCACTGAAGGGAGTTGGAATAAATAGCAGGGGAATGATTTGTCTGTTAACTTTACAATGAATCATTCTGACTCTCTATAAAACATCTTCTAGTTCATTTCACTAGGGTCTTGAAACAAGATGACAACAACTCCTCCACCCCACCTATTAGAAAACCCAATTGTAGTCACTGGTGGTGTGTTTGCACACTGTTCCAACAGTGCATCACACAGAGGTGATCCTTATTAAGATGGCAACAATCTTTTGGTCATCTATCTGTTATCCTTTAGATGTTAGTAATTAAGAGTATGAACATTCATTCATAAGATATTTATTCCCTACTTTAGATAAACATATAACAAAGGTCAGCATTAGGCACATGTAATGTCTGTTTTGGATCAATTATGTGTTTCTTAATAAGTATTGTCTTTTAAAGTTAAAATGTTCTGGAGAACTGGCATATCTCTGTCACTAAAACTTCAACTGCTTTGTTCAAAATTTAAAAAAAAAACTCCCTTCAAAATTTAGGAAAATGCTAGTTTTAATTAAAGGCTTGATCAAAGCAGAAAGTGGCATTTTCAGAGGCTCACGTAACCTTAATACCGCGTACTACAGGGGTATCTATTCATGGTCCTGAGTGTTTTCTTCGCACCACTTTCTTACTGTAATTAGACACACATCTGGCTGTTTACTGAACTTCTTGCATAGGTACGTGGCTTGTTCTCATTCTACTACACCAGAAACTCTTTCCAGTGTGCATTTTAGTGATTGGAGAAAATTAACAAAATAATTTCAGGAGCATGAATTAGTAACCCTTGTTACTTCCAACATTTGTTCTATTTTTCAGTTCTAAGTTTCTATTCAATTACTTTGTGACAACACCCACACAGGTGCAAAGGAGATCAAGTTAGCTGCTTTTGCTTTATTGTTAATTGGCTTCTGATTAAAAAAAAAAAAAATGAACAAGACGACGAACAACTAAACAAAAATAAAGAAAAACAAATCTTGCTTCCTAAAAAGGGTGATAACAATGAGCATCTTTCTGAATGAAAATAAATAAGTGGAACTGGTATTATTTCCAGTGTTTTAGAGTAATGTCAATTAACGTTTGGAAGATGACCTCAAATTAAGAAAATGTTTGGAGTGCAAAATCTGACACCACTATGACACTTTTGGGATGCTTACATCTGTCCTGTCAAATAGTGTGTTATAGAGTGTACGGCTCTGGACTTTACACCACAACACTCCTGGTTTAGTTCTAGCTGCAATGCATTGTTTCACCCAAGAAGCCACTTGACCCACCTGTAAATAAAAATTAAAAAATATCAGTAAGCAGTGGTACTCTGAAGGAGTAATCGTAAAGGTCTTCAAGTGGTGTTCGCTGTATAAAGATTTTATATTAAATTAAAGTACTGCACTGAGCATACAGTGTGCCTCTAAAAACCCTGGTTAAGTATAGTAGAGAACTGCCACTCTAATCACCGTCTCACTTGATTAGATTAGATTAGATAAACTTTATTAATCCCAAGGGGAAATTTTGAATAATGCAGCAGCAGAAACTAATAGCACAAGTAATACAAACAATCAGCAGATAGATAGATAGATAGATAGATAGATAGATAGATAGATAGATAGATAGATAGATAGATAGATAGATAGATAGATAGATAGATTTTGTGCAGAAATTGCAAAATGAAATTAAAGGGTATGAGCATTTAGGTTGAGATGTTGGGTGGAAGCATTGAATTGCCTGATAGCAGTGGCCAAAAAAGACCCCGAGAGGCACATTTTAGCACACCATGGTGGAATGAGCCTGTGGCTAAAGGTGTTCCAAGAGAGTTCCTCCTGGAGGGGATGTTGGGGATTTTCATGATAGCATTTGATTTTGCCACCATTCCCTTCCCCAACAACTGCTTCTTGTGTGTCCAGGTTTAATCCTGTGATGAAGCAGGCCTTCCTAATAAGTTTATTCTGGCATTATGTGTCTTTTACACTCAAGTTGCTTCCCCAGGAGACTACAGTGTTGAACAATGCACTGACTACTATGGACTGGTAAAACTTCACCAGCAGCTTGTGGCATGCATCAAAATACCCACGTCTTTTTTGGAGGTCCAGTCTGTTCTGGCCATTCTTGTACATCACCAGTGCGTTGTCAGACCAGTCCAGTTTATCTTTGTGTGACCCCCGAAATACTTGTAGCTCTGAACCACTTCTATGTCCCCCCACTGAATGGTGACAGGTCTCAGATGCTCTTTGGCATGCCAGACGTCCACCACCAGCTGTTTTGTCTTTCTGGTGATGAGTTGCACTACAAGACAATGTCCTCCTCAAGTCTCCTGTACTCCAACTTGACTTAATTAATAATGAGGCCTATGATGGTCGGAACATCTGAGAATTTCTGTAGTTTGCAAGCACTGGTTTTATACTGGAAGTTTGTTGTGTAGAGGGTCACTCAACATATTAAAAATAAACAATAGTTTAAATGGCAATTGTTATTGAAGTGCACTGGTGGCACTGAAAATTTCACTGTAATGAATATGATACAGGGAAAACAGGGAATCACACTCAATTGGAAATTTTTAAAGGAGCCGCTGTTCAATGGTTCCCTTGCTTTCACTTATTATACTGTGATATCATTCTGCAGGTAAGAGCCATCTCCAGGTGCTAATAGAGCCATTAACCTGTAACTGTCAGATCTTTCAATTGTGATCACCAAGTTCTAAAATCTTTAGAACAAGTCTGTGTTTTTATCCTCTTTTTTGGATTGTATCCCATAGTATACTGACTTTACACCTATCACTGGGTGGAGTCACGCCACTCTATTTGCAGCCAGATGTGAATTGCCTGGGATTCTCCAGTTCTCAAAATGATGGCACTAGAAGCAGCCTTTCCTGACCTCACTGGGCGTGGCTTCCAGCCAGATGTTTCCTTCACCCTCTGAGGTGTGGTTGTCTTAGGCAGACTCTTGGTTCTCACCTAAGAAAAACAGAGAACATGTTATGAGGCATCTACAGCTCCTCTACTTGTGTGCCTGGTTTTCTCTGTGTTCCCAAATGAGACGTCACTGCGAGTCAGTTTAAAATGTAACACTATCATTTAACATTGTGATGGTCCAGTGCATTATTATAATTCCAAATGGTTGTTAGCACTTTGTGAATAATCCTGCATAAAATGGTTAATATAAATCTTCAAACTGAAGCAGTGAATGGTGACGCTGCCTCTTAGCAGCAGTGGCAACGACACTGCCTTTGTGGAATCTGTACATCCTAACTGTTTCTGTGAAGTTCCTTTTACAGAGATATGGGTATCTCATGACTTGTTGACTTTAAATTGTCTCAGTATTGTTGTATGTAGTGTATACAAATTTGAACTAGTGCTCAATCAAGAGTTCCTACTTTATGCCAGTCTAGATAGGCTCAGCGACTATGAATTGGATAAAGCAGGTACAGGTAATAGATAGGTTAGGTGGGTGGGTAAAATGATATATATACTGTATAGAGTAACAGAAACAGAGGACAACGATAAAGGGTTGGGGTGCCAAGACAGCCACCCTATATAATTGGATGCAGAAAATTAAAAAAAAAAAAACCACATAATTATTGTGGGGTCATCCCTATAGACCCGAGTTCAAAACAGAACTATCCCAAGATGAGGGAGCTTCTGGTTTTAGGCCCTTGATACCAGCATAGGAGAGAGTTTCCCCCCACCTACAATTACAGCAGCCCAGTTAAGCAGAGAACTGAGGAGACTTTGTGCCAGCAAAGCAGTGTGTCCAGATGGAGTATCAGCACGACTGCTGAAGGCCTGTGTGTTGGAGCTGGGGAGTCCTCTACAGCGCATCTTCAACCTGAGCCTGGAACAGGGGAGAGTCCCGAGGCTTTGGAAAAGATCTTGCATCACCCCAGTCCCAAAGGTATCACGTCCTGGTGAGCTGAATGACTTCCAGCCTGTCGCTCTGATGTCACATGTGATGAAGACCATGGAGTGGCTGCTGCTTCGCCACCTGAGGCCACTGGTTTACCACGCCCTTGACCCTCTGCAGTTCACATACCAGGAGAAGATGGGAGCGGAGGATGCCATCATCTATATGCTACACCGATCTCTCTCCCACTTTGACAGAAGTAGTGATAATGTAAGAATTATGTTTCTGGACTTCTCTAGCGCCTTCAACACCATCCAACCTCGGCTCCTTAGTGACAAGCTGACAGAGATGGGAGTAGATTCATACCTGGTGGCATGGATCGTGGACTATCTTACAGACAGACCGCAGTATGTGCATCTCAGGAACTGCAGGTCTGACATTGTGGTCAGTAGCACTGGAGCGCCGCAGGGTACTGTACTTTCTCCGGTCCAGTTCAGCCTATATACATCGGACTTCCAATACAACTCAGAGTCCTGCCACGTGCAAAAGTTCGCTGACGACACTGCTATCGTGGGCTGCATCAGGAATGGGCAGGAAGAGGAGTATAGGAACCTCATCAAGGACTTTGTTAAATGGTGCAACTCAAACCACCTACAACTGAACACCAGCAAAACCAAGAAGCTGGTGATGGATTTTAGGAGGCCCAGGCCCCTCATGGACCCCGTGATCATCAGAGGTGACTGTGGGCAGAGGGTGCAGACCTATAAATATCTGGGAGTGCAGCTGGATGATAAATTGGACTGGACTGCCAATACTGATGCTCTGTGCAAGAAAGGACAGAGCCGACTATACTTTCTTAGAAGGCTGGCGTCCTTCAACATCTGCAATAAGATGCTGCAGATGTTCTATCAGATGGTTGTGGCGAGCACCCTCTTCTACGCGGTGGTGTGCTGGGGAGGCAGCATAAAGAAGAGGAACACCTCACGCCTGGACAAACTTGTGGAGGAAGGCAGGCTCTATGGTAGGCATGGAGCTGGACAGTTTGACATCTGTGTCAGAGCAACGGGTGCTGAACAGGCTCCTGTCAATCATGGAGAATCCACTGCATCCACTAAACAGTATCATCTCCAGACAGAGGAGCAGCTTCAGCAACAGACTGCTGTCACTGTCCTGCTCCTCTGACAGACTGAGGAGATTGTTCCTCCCCCACACTATGAGACTCTTCAATTCCACCCGGGGGAGTAAACGTTAACATTATACAAAGTTATTGTCTGTTATACCTGCATTTTTATCACTCTTTAATTTAATATTGTTTTTTATCTATCTATCAGTGGAGACAGAGGCATTAGGACATAGCGCCAACCCCTAGAGTGCCAGTAGAATTGCATTCACTAGGGCCCTTCAGATGTCCCCTATGCATGCGTATGACAATATATACTCACACGGTGGAACAGAAACAGTGTACTGTACTTTATATGGCAATTCAATTTCAAAGAGATTTAGCCATGTGGACCACTTGGGATTGTTGCATCACCTTAAACCACAGATACAACAGCACAGACACAGGTCTGGGTGCAAATAAATAGATAGAGTTATTGCCACAAATACCTTATACAGGTTTGTTTCTTCACACAGTCAATGCAGAGGTTCAGAGGCTGTACTCCAAGCCTCACACAGATGTCTGTGCTTCTCACCCTATTATTACTAAATGAAAATACTATCTAGAGAGTAAAAGTGTCTGCATTTAAAAATACTTTAAAAAGTACTATTCTCTCCATAATCTACTTAAGTACAGTAATAAAAGTAAATGTAATTTGTTACTTTACACTGCTGCGTATGTAATGGTGGTTTTTCTGTTCACACTACTTCCACTTTTAGAGTGGTTATGAGAGCTATAGATCCTATAGATTAATATTAAAGCCCTGCCTTGTGTTACACAGCCACTTCAGATTGTTGCCATAAAAACAGAGGTGAAGTGTAAAGTGTAGGCATTGATGCCACCAGATTCCCCTGTCTTCTGACATAAAACTGAAAGACATCTGATGCCCTTCTTTATGTTTTTCAATTGTATCAGATTGGCAATAAACAACCAGACATCGAGTTACAACAACATTTATTTCTATAGCACATTTTCATAAAACAATATAGCTCAAAGTGCTTTACATGATGACAAAGAGAAGGTTACACGAAAAGTAAATCAATTAAGATTAGGCAATAATATTAAAGAATAAGTAACAACAAAACAAGGTAAGGTCAGATGGCCGGGAGGACAGAAAAAACAATATCTGCAGGGGTTTCAAGGCCAAAAAGACCACCCAGCCCCCACTGGGCATTCTACCTAACATAAAAGTTTCGAAATCAGTCCTCTTTGCTTTCATGCTTTACATGATGAAGTTGGTCTCATGGACGGCTGAGATGCCTGCCTTTATTCCATCATTTCAGGGGGCTTCTGGGTGCCTTGATTAGGTGGTAGGGGCACAGATCACCACCACAGAAGAACCAGAAAAGACAGCAGAGAATAGTAGAGATTAGTAAAGGTTTGTACCTTCTTTGGATCAAAATGTCTTCAACCTGAAGCTGAAGGGGGTATTCTACAGATTTTGTAAGTGGTCAATCGCTGGTTTCTGTGTATTAAAATATATGGATTACTGCCAGGGCTGTTCCGGTACCTCATATATTTCTTTTTGTTGTGAGTTTTATTTTTCCTTCTGCACCTCAGGCCCTGCTTTTGTTTTCTTACAGGATTTTGTTTTGTCCTGGCGTGTTTCTCACAATTGTGACTTGGATTCACAGAAGTCAATTTTCTCCTCAAATCAGGGCTGTCAGATGTTGGGGTCACTAAGGCTGCATTTACTCAAGAAGCCTATAAAAACACCTGCGTGTTGTGGCATTCGTCTTTTGAGTAGATCCTTGTCTTTATTGTTAGATTTGGATTTTTGGCTTTAATCTTTATTTGGGTGTTTAAGATTTTTATTTTTCAATTTTGTTAAGTAAGAATTTTAATTTTCATTAATTCTTTCTTTATGTTTTTTGTATAAATGGTTTAAGAAACCAGACAAACAACTGTAAAGAGTTGGGGCACCTCCCTGCTGACCCCAGCTTTGAGGACTTCTAGCAGGAAGAGGTGGGTCCTGGTGGATGGACACCGGAAGTGGCATCAGTGGGTAACGCTATTAATCTTCTGGTCTGCACAAGGAGGAAGTAAAGAAACAGATTTACACAGCGCCAGCCCTTGGAGAAGCAGGGTATTACAAGAGCCCTTAAGCTATGCCATATGTGGACGTGTGTGACAGTGAGTAATTATCATTTGTTGTCATTTTCATTTGTTTAAACTGTTATGCAAATGTCACTTCTTTTGTTTCCATACTGTCCTTTTATACTACTTTGAGTATTGCTTTATTATATTAATTCATTATTTAGTTAATATATTTATTATATTAAATATTGGCAGATCTTGATTTTGGGTTGGCTATTAGAATTTTGGCCTTCCCAACTCAGAAATCTGTAGGAAATTGTGGGTTCCTCACATTTCTGTTCTACATGCATATTTCTTGTCTCATTATGAGTTCAACATGGATGCTGAAAGTCATCCAGTCATCCATTTAGAAAGTCAATGAAATCGTACTTTCACAGACTTTCTAATACTAGAGAACAATACACTTTCAGCAATTCATTCATGCCTAGTCCCCTTCACATGAGACAGCAGAAGTCCATTGAGGCAGGAGGTTTCCTGAAGGTGACTTGAGTCCGGTTGGTCTGTCACCATTTAAGAAAGCAGATAAAGTTCCTGGAGTGGCATTATTCATAAAGAACTGAAGTGCCACAGTGCATGATTATGGCTAATAATTATGGGCCAGCATTAATTCATTCTTCATGAACATTTAGATGAGCAAGAACAAGATCTCTGCATGGTGGATGCCCTGGATTTTAACTACTGAAATAAAGCATCATGGCAGCAAGTGCTCCAAGAAGAATTTTCAATTAATGCATTTGGACTGAGAAATTTAAGAAGTGTTTCATAACTGGGGATGACATCTTAATACATCAATGTGACTCAGAGTCCAAAAAAAAGTCAAAACAATAAACATATTTAAAAAATTGAAAATAGATACATAAATGAATGAATAAATAACAACAGTACAAAATACAGCTTGGTACATAATAAACAATGTTGCATTATTAAGACCACCAACCACTGAACACTTTGAAGCTTCAACCAGCATGAAAGTTCCAACAGCTTGACCGACTTACTCTACCTTGCCTAGAATGACTATGCTGCTTTGTCAATTTGTAATAAATTGTTTTGGTGCTTCCAATGACTTATTAAACTTGTGTATAATCTATCAGGGGACTTGTTGAGGTGTTTGGTTCATTCTTTCACTACCATATGGATCCGCATAGCTTGTTAGGCTCAATTTGAGTAAAAAGTGTTGCTTTGTGTCCTGATTCGATCCATTTTCCTTTGAATGGTGCAGTTTCAAGCAGTATGCTATACTACTACTATTGCTGTTCATCAATGCAAACAAACCAATACAGTTCTCTAAAGATGTCGCTGATGTTCACACACCACAATCCAATGTGATGTGAAGTTTCACTTATTCCCCATTGAACAAAATGCAGTCTCAAATCATTTTCCATAACTAAGACAGGAGAGCACCAGAAATAATGTCATATTGAGCCCATAAATTTGCAGGTTTTACTTATTTTTTAATATTTTTGGTTTAATATTTTTGTTGAGTGAAAATTTGGTGGATCTCTAGTTGAATTTATTCCCTTCATCATCACGTTTAATGTAGTTTAGTATTTGATAGTGGAGATGGTAGCTGAGACCCTTAGGTAACGGTGCACAACAGGACTATTTAAGATTCCTATGGCCTCCACCACAGGGTAGTGTCATTCACTTTGAGGTGTTGTCTTTGTATGCCGTTTCCTCTTTTCACTTTCCTAATCTTGACCATTTCATTTTTGGCTTTTTCTGGTTTTTGGAATTTTGGATTAGTATCTGGGATTTGGTATTCAAATTTTTTACTTTTAGCTTTGACTTTTATTTAAAGGTGTTTTGTTTTGTATTTTGTTTTTGGTCTCCTTGGCACTTTTGGTAACAGTTTGTTTCTTTTGTACTTATCACTTTTATTTTTCTGATAATTAGCCTTTTATTTTTCAATTGGATTTCCCACCTTTTCCTTTAAAAGCTGAAAAATATCTTGTGTTATTTAATCTTTCTTTAATTTAATTAATACATTAAATAATTAATACTTTGGTATTGGTCAGGGTTTTTTGACACCTTTCTCTTTCAAGTGTGGCAACTTCCAATTAACAAGCCCAATACTAAAATCCTATACAGAAATTCTAAAAAACAAAGAGAAAAGGTCAAAGCAAAATCTTTTAACTGAGAATAATTAAATTCTAAACTCTAAACAATTAAATCTGAAATTCCAATTCACATAATACATTTATCATTGAACTAGTGAAGGTCAATAATCCTAAGCATTGTGCTTCCTTTTAACATTTTTTGTCTTTAAAAAAATTATTTATGGTCCAATAATTTACATCTTTACAATTTCAAAAGTTCATACTTCATTTTGTTTTTGAAGAATATTTTTGTTCAAGCTTTATTAATTCTGGGTTTTTTTTGTTTTGAAATTATCACAATGCCATTATGTGATCTCTTTGTTTTGATACACCAACTCGCTGCTGGCAGGTGTATACCTGAAAGTCGCAATCCATGACATCACTAGCACCACAAAGTAAAGGTAGTTGTCACAGAATTCTCATTGTCCAAAATTGTGGATACATCAAAATGTTTTTGAGAGTGTATGTTAGTTGGAGACTTTAGGCTTACAACTTTTGCTTTGAGTTTAAAGGATTCTGTATCTGCCAAGTTGGTAAGGCAGGATCAAGCATGAGTCAAATGTATACCAAAAGAAAATTCTCAGTCCAATAAAGTTCATTTTAAAAAACGTTTAGTGAAAATTCAAAGTAAACAGTTCACACAAGAATAGTAAAAAAAGGTTTTACACACATAGAATAAAAGGCAAGAAGGAAAAAAATGTTTCTCCTTTAAACTTGCCTTTTTCTTATTAAACTTCGGTTGTTTTCTAAACTTAAGGATGAGGTAATTGTCTATGCTTTACTTAATACATTCAGCATGTTCTATCCTATGTAATTATATACTATACTAATATACTATACGTTTTAATTTGTTACTAACCCTTACCTATTCTGTTTCTCTTCTCAGTATTCAAATGTGGCACTTGGTGCGACTGCCCACCTGTCAAGTTGTTTTGCCTGACTAAGGTAAAGTCATCTCTGATGGAGGATCACAGGAATCGTCGGGTAGAGGGGTCCTTTCATCGGATTGGCTGTCCCAGCACTGACTCAGCTGTGGAATAGCCAATAGGGGGAGGCAGCTTGATGGCTGAGGTCTCCAGGACTCTGAACAAATACAAATCATTTTATGTGATATCATCTACTGTTGAATTCTGCTCTGTACTTTTAATATTTCTATTGCACTATTATATTGTATTGAGGATTACCTGTGTTTAAGAAGCACGTAGTGATTCACATACATAGAACACATAGAAGAACACATACAAATCAAAGCATTTAACGTGCTACTTTAGTTACGATGAGATTTGAGAAACTAGTAAATTAAACAATTTTAAGATGACGTTTATGATGTTCTATTTTAATGACAAAATAACCTATGTAATTAAAGTGGAAATTTCCAGATTAAAGTTGACATTTTGAGCCTTTTCCTACTGTGTCCCTATTTTTTTTTTCTTTTCTCTGTACTCTAATAAGCTTTCATATGACACTCAGACGGTGGGCTACGACTTGCCTTTTCACTGCGACTTTGATATTTGACAACTTCTTTTTTATTTTGGGCACTGCATGACTTTGTGAACTTGAGCTTTCGTGTTTCTCCGACACTCTATGTCACTCGATCAACTTCCTTTTGTTGTTTATACCACAGTTTAAACCAACAAATAGTACGTTTTTCCTTGCCTCCACTTGGTATTCACTGAAATTCTTTTATTTCCCCCGTGCTTTTGCCATTGCCTTTTCACAGAACGCTGAGCTTAAGGGCTATTTATATTGATTTGCATATTCAAAGCGGTGTAATTCTGGGAGGAGTTTGGGGAGTGGCAGAAGGCATGTGCATGTGCGTTACTTTTCACGCTGACCGGGATTTATGTAGTGGAAGGATGTGGAAGTTGGCACACGCATAGATTTATGCATCTGGATTTATTTGTGCGTACGCACATTTCTGCTTTTGTCTGTATGCTATGTTTTAGTGTGAATTCTATGCATGGTGTTATGCATGAGGCCCCAGGTTACCAAATGAGGTAGGTTATAGCAAAAGACAGGCTTTGCATTCAGAATTCAACCTCTTGACAACAAACGAAACAAAACAACATCATTACTATGAACAAGGACAGAAGGCGAATAGGATCTTAGCTCAACAAATTCCCCAAGCAGGAAGTTCGCAATGCAATAACAGTAATTACCAACATAGACAGCAACAAAATCATTGACTATAAAACTATAGTGCACACATTTAGAGACTACTATAAATCCTTATATTCTACTCAGTTTAAAGAAGACAAGATACTATCTAATGCATTTTATATTCATATCTAAGCATTACAGATACAACATTTATTTATATAGCACATTTTCATACAAAAAGTAGCTCAAAGTGCTTTATATAATGAAGAAAAGAAAAATAAAAGACAAAATAAGAAATTAAAATAAGATTAAGATACCACAGCTACAGTAGGTACTCTCACTGCAAAGGAATTGGATAAATCTCTGACACTCTCAGAATTACTAGATGCTATAAACTCACTTCAGAGTGGGAAAGCAGCAGGCCCTGATGTGTACCCTGATGAAGATGTGAAAAAAAGAAAACAAGAATCAAAAATCTGAAAAATTCATCTATTGAAACCAAAATAAATTAACTTAAACTACATTTTGATACTAGAAAAATAAATATAGAGTTAGATAAATGTTGAGAAAAGTTAAGTAGGTATAATAAAATATGTATCTATAATATATCATTAATTAAAAAAGAACAATTGGTATTAGTGGGCTCCATTCAAAAAAACATTAGGGTGGTGCGCGATTAAAACTGTTATGAAAACTTGGGTCGCAAATACTTAAAGGTTGAGAAATGCTGCACTAAATTAACATCATTCTGGACCAAAATCTTTAAGTGCCTCTCAGACAGCCTTGGTGTCACAATCCCTCCTAACCCATTAACAGCTGTGTTTGGTGGACTCCCAGATGGGCTTTGAGTGGAGAAGGACAAACAAACTGTAATTGCCTTTACCTCACTATTAGCACGTAGGCTTATCTTGCTCAACTGGAAGAAACCTAACTCTCCTCTTTTAAGTCAGTGGGTAACTAATGTTATATACTATTTGAAATTTGAAAAAAAAAAAAAATTCTCACTTTGGGGAAAAGGATTCTCTCAACCCCTTTTTTTAACTCTTAAAGTTTTACTCTGGCTGTTGTCCTTCCACTCTTTCTCATGGGTGGGGGTTGAATTGAATTTAGTTTTCTCAAGTTTGGCTTGCTTGTATGGAATGTTACTTGCTTTTAATAAATTCCATAAAATGAAAAAAAGAAGTCATTAGAAAAGCATTTGTTTTTACATTAGAAAAATAAAAAGATGCACACACTCAAAAATCTATCAATTAAAATCCCAAAATTCAATATTAAGAATGGGGGAATGAAGACATGTCACCTTTAGTGGTTTTTGCCAAATAAGAGTTCAGTACTTAACAATTTATGACTGAGCAAATTGTGATATTTTAGACATATTTGCCCAGAATAAAGATTGAGAACCCCTGGCCTATGGTATCACACAACATTTAACTGTACAGTATTTACTTTGATTACTAAGCCTACTATTACCTAAAATCATACTGTGTGACTGCTACTAGCATTAACCAAGAGTCCAAGATCAGGACACTACTTTGCACCATTGGGTGTGTATTACGGGGGACGCTGACCATTGGCACAATGTTTTGAGGGGTCTCAGCTTTAAAAAGTTTGGGAATCCTTGTCCTAGTCAATTGCAACAGAACACTAAGATTCTAATCTAGTAGATATATCTTTAAAGAATTTCAAAAGACCTGTTCTGAGACTATATCATTTTATAGTATGTTTTTAAAATTGCTACTGCACCTGTCAGCCTTGATGTACCCTTTTTGGCTCAACAATAATTTGAAAATAATATATACAGTAATTACAAAAAAGAAAGATAAGATAAGCCTTGACCTCAGCGGCAACTTAAATTTTTGTTTCGGCTTTTCAACCTGAGAAACATAACTAATTTGACAAATGAGAGCAGACCAATCAGTCCATCAAGCCTGTTTGTACAGCTAATAGCTAAGCTGTCCCAATATCTCATCCAGATTCTTATTAAGAGTTGTCAATGTTTCTTCTTCAACTACATGTCTTGGTATTTTGTTCCGGATTTGCACAACTCTTTGTATAAAGAAGTACTTTGTGGCTTCAGTTTTAAATGCATTTACCCTTATTTTCCACTGATGTCCTCGAGTGTGTGAATACCCCTTAAGCTGAAAGAATGATGCTGGATCTGCTTTATCAGTGCCTTTGAGGATTACGAATACATGGATTAGGTCCCCAAGTAGTCTCCTCTACTCGAGACTAAACAGGTTGGATTGTCTGAGTCTGTCAAAGTAGGAAATGTACTTAAGTCCTGGGAGTATAACACACATTGATTTATATTCAGCAGTTTTTACCATATAACCTGGCATATTGTTTGTTTTTAAAAGCATCTGTGCAAACCTTACAGACAGCTTTCAGTAACATTGTTTTAGTTGAGACAGGTGTGAAAAGAATAAAGCCAACTTTAAATACAATATTTGGATGTGATCTTTGGCAAAGAGGGGCACTGAATCAATAAAAATGGCTGTGTTTCCTTAGAATGTAAAACTTGCAGCTGGAGAAATTTCTCAATGTTCAAAAAGGATGCATATCTAGACATTAAAACATGGTTTCTACATTAGACTTACTGTAAAATTCAAAACTATTTCCCAAGCTCTCATTCTAACTCTAGATTCAATAAGCCTCTGTCCATAACGTTTAAACACCATCCAGGGTCACTTCAGTACACACGTTGTTATCAGTTCTGGGGTCAGACCCAGCTAGCCCCTGGTGTCCTTGTGCTTTCTGCAGCACTTAAGGGTCTAGGTGCCCCACCACACTGGCTGTTAGAAGGACAGCACAGCCAAACAAGTTTAGTTTTGAGATCTTGAGCCTTCTAGCTACCAAGATGTATTGCCACCTCTGGCATGTCCTTCCTGGCATCAGTCTCTCTTCAGCCAAAAGACCAGCACTTCCTGCCATGCAGAGTCCTGGGCACAGTGGGGAGTAATGCAAGCTTCTACCCAGGCCATCTCCCTGCCACTTTCCCTTGTGCTGGACACACAACACACATACAGAGTGTACCACTTGCTGGTGGCCCTGTGTCTGCACATTGGTAAGTACTGGACTGCCCTATGGCCGATGTGACTCTCTTTGTCATACAGGTCTGCTGCTGCAGATGTTAGCTCGGCCCTGGGATGCCATGCTGCAGGTGTACTTGCTGCTTTCCTGTTGATCACCATCTCAGAAATGTGACATCTGCCTTTTGTAGAACTGTATTCTAAAAGTAGAAAAAAAGAATGAGATGTAAAGAAAATGCTTTTGAGATCCAAATATAGATAAAATTCTCAGAAGAGAATTTATAATGAAAAATAATTCATTCAGTATTCACCAATCTGAAACAATTATTCAAGGCTACCTACAGAAGCTATTTTAAATTTAAAACCTCAAGGCATAAACTATAACATCATTAATGCGTAAACAGGAAAAATGAGGGGCTAGAGCTACTGAAGAAATCAAACGTAATAAAATACGAAGGAGGAAAGAATTGTTGCTGGCAACATTATTGCATTATTGGTGGTTATGAGGAAAAGAAGCTGAAAATGACACCAAGAATGTTATGAAATATGATTAAAGGACAGCAGTCAACAGATCACATTAAAAAGGATTGAGGAAAGATAAATATGGAGGGAAAAGCAGAGGAGAGGGGACTTCATGAGTAGCTTTCAGGAAGACAAAATGGAGATTTCTAAACTACTACAGTGGACTGAAGTCTCATCCTGCCTTGAGCCCAATGCTGTCAAGTGTCAGGGAATATTGACAACAGGACCCACAGTTCATCCAGGTACCATTTATTTAAAACACATATGCAAGTGCATAAGTCACCACAGCGAATGTCTGCCCCTCTGAAAGCATTCCTATAACAGAAGAAGGCAGTAGCAAAATATAATTATAAGGCCTTAACCTTCAGTATAAGTAAATACATGACGTAAATACATACATGTCTGATAAAAAAAAGTCTGGAGGACAAGTGCATAGTGACCTTGCAAATGGAGAAACAGATGACTCAGAAACATACAAATCAAAATTTTACCTTAATGTATTGCTTGTATTATTACTTTTGTTCTTGGCATAACTGCCATGCCTTTCAATTTGTAGTTACTTATAAGCTTAAATTAATCAAAATAATATTTTTTTATACTTCTGACTGCATGGCTAGGAACAGATCTAACATCATTTTGAAATTTGCAGATGACACAACAGTGGAGGGGTCTTCTTTCCAATGGTGATGAGACTAAATACAGTGACGAAATCAGAGCCCTGACCCACTGATGCCAGGAAAACTGTCTCTCCCTCAGTGTGGCCACAGACCATTGAGATAATAGTGGACTTCAGGAACCAAGGAACCAGCAAAGACTCCCCTATCACTATTAATGGGTCTCCTGTGGAATGGGTGAGCAGTTTTGAGTTCCTCGGCATACACATCAATGAAGACCCCACATGGACTGCTCACACTGAAAAAGTAGTGAGGAAGGCACAGCAATGCCTCTTTTAAGTCAGACTGTTGATGAGGTTTTGCACGACTCTGTGCAGATCATTTTATACCTGCGCCATTGAAAGCATCCCGGATCCTGCATCATTGTCTTGTACGAGAGCTTCACTGCCCTCAATCTCAAAGCCTTGCAGAGGGTAGTGCGTTCTACCTAACAAATCATTGCAGGAGTGGTTCCTAACCTATAAGTCATAGGTGTCTGGCAATGTGTAAAGAAAGCCCTGAAAATCATCAATGTCCCCAGACATGAACTGTTCACATCATTATCTGCTGTAGAATGATGCTCCAGACCTCAAGAATCGGATACATCTTCTTCCTTATGATGCTGAGTTCTAAGTGTTTACTTATGTAATGTGTCTATTATTGCACAATACACTTTTTAAAATAAATTCTTCAGAGCAATGCCTTAGGGGAACCATTTTTGGTTCCTAAAAGAACCATCTACGTGAAGACTCCAAAAAAACGTTATTTATTTAGATCCATAACAGGCTCCATACAGTAAACAACCATGAATGGATGGTAACAGATTTGTCAAATACCAATGGCTCATGATTTTAAAAGGACTCATACTGCATATGACCAGTAACACAGGCCTGGTTTTGTAAATCTGTTGAGTGTCCAGCAGACTGCCATACATGAAAGATTTTGTTTTGATTTCTACATATTAGGATGTTCTTCAAAGCACACTTCACCTTCATATGGAAAGAGAGAAATGGTGCTTTGTGAATCAATGGAGTGCCCGAGGAACCACACGACCCAGTAAAGAACAATAAAATGCCATTAAAGAACTATTCATTTCATAAGAGTGTACATTTCATAAGAGTGTACTGTATGTGATTGTATTGATATTTACTGTAAATGTGTTTGTTATGCATCTGCTCTATTATAGTTGAGGAGCTTGCAAACAAGTGTTGCACTCATCTGTACATTTGTGTTAAGTGATGTGACAAGTGACATGACTTGACTTGACAGTACTCCACACTAGCTATGAGCCAGCCTTCCTGACCTAGAGGTGGACTATGGAGGATTATAAAATGGACAGATTAGTGATTTTACAGAAAATGGTCTTTCAGTAATTCTACAATCTGTATTTTATAATGCCTTTCACATATGGGCAGAGTGGTGGCCCTGAGGCTAGGGATCTGCACTGGCAATCGGAAGGTTGCTTGTTTGAATCCTGTAAATGCCAAAAGGGACTCTGCTCTGTTGGGCCCTTGAGCAAAGCCCTCAACCTTGTCCTATTAACTATTATTACTATTAACGCCTGTCAATCATGGAGAATACACTGCGTCCACTGAACAGTATCATCTTCAGATAGAAGAGTAGTTTAAGTGACAGACTGCTGTCACTGTCCTGCTCCACAGACAGACTGAGGAGATCATTCCTCCCCCACACTATGCGACTCTTCAGTTCCACCCAGGGGGGTAAACATTAACATTATTCAAAGTTATTGTCTGTCTGTTATACCTGCATTGTTATCACTCTTTAATTTAATATTGTTCTTTATCAGTATGCTGCTGCTGGAGTATGTGATTTTCCCCTTGGGATTAATAAAGTATCTATCTATCTATCTATCTATCTATCTATCTATCTATCTATCTATCTATCTATCTATCTATCTATCTATCTAACCTGTAAGTGCTCCGTCCTGGGTATGACGTTAATCTGCATCCAGCCCTGCATGTAGGCCCTCCAACCTGCAGGGAAAAACTTGGGGGTTGGTGGCAGTATTGGCACTCCAGCCACCATAAAAAACCTCACACTGTTCCACTCCATCTGAACTAGTGTGGTGCTGAGGTGTCACCCGCTGCATGGCTGCACTCGGGTCCTAATCTGGATCCTGAGTTGGTTTGTCGTGTGGTGGGTGCGGCAATGTGCTGTATCAGCATTTGCTTCTAACCTCTATTCACAGTATCCACCATAACGAGGAACTCTATAGAACAACAAAAGTGCAACACCCTTTTAAATTCTTTCTTTCCCCATTCCTTTGTCCCCTCAAGCCCTTCTCCTCTTAGCCCTTTTTTCTCTTTCCATTTCACTCTCCCAAAAGAGGCTTAATGACTGCAACAATTACAGCTCAGTTGCTTTTAGCATCTTACTGGAAATCTCCTGGCCTCGTCTCTCCTGCAATCCGGAAGTCTTCATATTACAATGTTACCCTTCCTGAACTTTCTGCATCTCGGATCAGTGACCCTTCAGGCTCTGTTATCCACAATTGGCTTCTCACTGTTCAGTTAGTAAAGAGCTGGTTACAGGTTGCTCCATGAGGCAGTTTCTCCTGTCCACTCTTCCTCGTTTTTTCTTTTTTTTCTCTCTTACTTAGCCTTGCACTCCAGTATGGTGTGTGTGTGTGTGTGTACTAGTATACCTGTTGACTCTTTTTTTTTCCTCTTATTGTTTTTCTGTTTATTTAGCAATCTCAGGTGGGGTGGAATGGGGTTGGGGCACTGGTGGTGGACCAAAATTCAGGTACTTCGTCTAATTATTCCATGTGAAGCCTGTAAACCATGAGGACTAATTGAGATCATTGATGTTAGGTGGAATGCCCAGTGGGGGCTTGGAGGTCTCATGGCCTCAGAACCCCTGCAGATTTTTTTTTCTACAGCCCTCTGGAGTTTTTTTTTATTTTGTTTGGTTTTTTTCTGTCATCCTAGCCATTGGACCTTACTTTATTCTTTGTTACTTAGTGTTGCCTAATCTTATTTATATATTTTCCTTTTTTCCTTCTTCATCTTGTAAAGCACTTTAAGCTACATAATTTGTATGAAAATGTGGTATATAAATAAATATTGTTGCTGTTGTTGTTATTGTTCATTTATTTTTACCGTGTTCCTTTTCATTTTATTAATAAAAATTTGATCACAAAAAAGAGAACTACAACATAGCATCAGAATTAAAAGAGTTAGTACTCAAATAACTCAAGTTTACTTCTTATATACACCTCTGGATGCACTCCTTTGTCAGTGACTACAATAGTTTTTATTTGTCACTTCAACCCAGCATTCATCAGGCATTTTGACCCTGGCATGTCTGCAGTGATAACCAATCACTGCTCAACTCTACTTGGCCTCTAACTTCTCTACTGCCCTTTCCACCCTTCAAATGTCTATCTTCCACTCCCCTCCCAGTCAACCCAACTGCTGTCATTTATTCTCCACATTGACTGCATTGACATTCACTGCATCCAATGTGGTGTACAGAATGACTTTAGGGACCTACAAAACTAAACATGATGTTATTGTAGAGAAACGAGCCCTTTTTGCATTTTCTTCTTGTTGGTGTGTTGATGGGTTTTTCCAAATTAATGACAGAATCACAAAACAAGAGCTTCTATAGCGTCTCTCTATGTTCAAATTTGGAATACAACCTTCTTTGACTAATTTGATTCACCTTTATCACTGATGAAACACAGACAAGAATTTGATCAAAGCCATCAAAAGAGACCAACAAGAACCAGCCTTTGTGATACAGTGTGGCAGCACTAATGTTTGTAGCTTTTCTTTCAAATCTGAGGAGTACATACAGTTTAGATTGATGCTGTGCCGAGGATTTTTAGCTGGAACAATTTTGGTGTCCTACAGACTCAGGTATCAACATTTGAAAGGGTAAATCCCAGCATCTATGCTGATGGAAAACACCACAGCAGGTCCCTTCTCAATTGACCATGACTGCAATGGCACCTGCTCCAGGTCAGTGCATACAACTTATCAACTGTGATGCGATCAAATTAATTTTTTTCTGACTAACAATATGAACTATGAGTTAAAAACCGCATCTCATGCTGTTCACATGTTTAATAGCAGGAACGTAATAATTCGTAGACAATAAACATTATAAAACTTCTGAAAAAATACAAAGATAAATGATTACTAAGTAAGCAGAGATCAAATATGGTTTATTTACAAGATCACAGCTAATTGGTTTATTATATGGTTTATTCAGTATCACTTTAGATTAGGTGTTCCTAACACGGTGTACTTACTATGTAATTACCTGCATACTTACAGAGTAACTAGTGTCACACATGTGCGCATGGTAGACAGTTTGCAGGCTCAACTGTAAGTTGTTTCTCCAACAAACCAGGAGGTGGCTCTGTCCTCTGATGCTTCCTCCTTTTCTCCTTCTGCAGTCCATCAGAAGAACCCACCTCCCAAGAAGTCGCAGCCTGATGACATCATGTCCGGTTCATTCCCAAGATCCCTGATCCCTCCTCTTCCTGTTCCTCGATTATAAGTCTGCCATTTTTGCTAACATACTCAGTTCTGTTTTGGACTTCAGTCTGTAAAGATCATTATTAATCCATCACATTCTTCAAGTATACTGGGACGCTTTCCCCAAACCTTTATGCTTGTTGTTGTCTCTTATTACACTATGTGTTATTATATTGTACTTACTGTGTAATACAGTGTAACCCTATAATTAAGTGCGCAACTGTAATTTTTATTTCACAATTTAAATACATACGTACTTATAAAAATTATGGAATAAGATTTACAACTGAGTACTTAATTATAGCGTTAAACTGTATTACACAGTAAGTACAAGGTAATAACTCCTAGTAATTATGCAGGTAATTACATAGTAAGTACAGCGTAATCATTGACACCTAAGCTAAAGTGATTCCATTTATTCTATTTTACAATATACTAAGATTTGAGAGCTGTGCAATTTAACTCAATAATTTATTCATTGTAAGCACCTGCTAATTACAGTTTTGTTAGACTAATCAGCATCTAACAGGACATCAAATTATTATTATTATTAGACTAAAGCATCTAACTGCACTTTGCGATCACTGAAGTCACTCATGACACACCCATCTTCATCATTTCCAGAAGTCTAAATAATGGCAGTCAATTTATTAAGTAAAGATGTAAGACAACTACAGCTGTCTTAGAAAAGAAGATGTCAAAGAACTAACTGTATGTTTCACTAACATTAAACATCATCACAGTTTACTACTAAGGTACGAGCCAAGCATGCCACTTACACCCCATTGACTGACACTGTTAGGTGTTTGATGGACAGGAATTACTGGTGACAGCCAGTACCACAGATCTGGGAGGAGGTTGATGGGAGGATAAGGACATTAAATTGGAGCCCTCAGGGAGATCGTGGTGTCAGTTAATGGACGTTGGGAAGGCAAGTGTCCGTGGAGGCTGTGCTCAAGAGTGGAGTTGTTTGGGGAAACAGTATGAGTGATGTAAGCGCATGTGTGCTGCTTTCTTTATGGTGTCTCCTGAGGCTGGAGCAGTGGGAGATGCTGCTGCTTTGGTTCAAATAAAAGAGCCCTTTACAGGTCTAAGCTAAGGTCTGCTTTGTGTCCCAATGTTTCTGTTTGTCCTTTCTCCCCCATTCAAGACACTGCAGGGTTATATTAGCTACTGCTTATTATGTATGTATTCATGTTAATGGTATTCAATATTGCTTGTTTATGTGTGTGATGATTCACGTTGTGGTTGCAGAGTGTATTGTAATATAATGATGATTACCAACACCAGCACCTCTTTAATGTTTGAGTGTGGTGTGACATGTTTGAGTTGTTAATATGAAAGCTAAGTGATTTGTGCATTATTGGCTTGCATGCAACCAAACACACACCCCTCCTAATAATAATAATAATTCTTTACATTTATATAGCTCTTTTTTACCACTCAAAATGTTTTACATAGGGAGTGGGGAGCCACTTCAACCACCACTAATGTGTAGCATCCACCTGGATGATGCAATGGCAGCCATGTTTGCCCCACTACACTCACAACACAGGTGGTGAAGGAGTGAGAGACAGTTAGCCAATTAGGGACAGGAGATGATTGGAGGGCTGGAATGACCAGCTCTTGGAGAGCAATTTAGCCTGGACATTGGGATACACCCTGCTCTTTACTAAGGGTGCCCAGGGACCTTTACAGCCACAGAGAGTCAGGACCTCAATGTAATGTCTCATCCAAAGGACAGCGGCATTTTTACAGCACAGTGTCTCAATTACTGCACTGGGGCATTGGGACTCACATACAGACCACAGGGTAGGTGCCCCCTTCTGGCTTAGATAACACCACTTACCAGCAGCAACCCAAGCTTTTCCTGGTGGGTCTACCATCCAAGTTCTGGCCTGCTTTGAACATGCTTAGCTTCATGGATGACCTGCTCTTACATGATAGTGATACGGACCCTCTTCATAACATCAACGTCTCAAGCCTGCAGCACAGGGCACAAGGTAAGAAACAGCCTTGGACAGGATGCCAGTCTATTACTAATTTACTGACCATACACACATTTTTGGGGATGTTGGAGAAAAACAGTGTGACCAGTAGGGGGCATTACAGCACCTCAAATCCCAGACATAGCCCCACTGACACAAGCCCTGGTTTAAATAAAAGGTTTATTTGCACAAATACCTTACAGAAAGGCTTAAAAAGTAGCATAAACACATGTATTCTTCCCCGTTCTTTTTGAAACTTGTCCTTCTTCCACCTGACTTCAAGATGAGGTCAAGCAGCTTCTTTTATTTTGGACCGAGGACTGCCTTAGCACTGAATGGTGGAAGCACCACAAAACAGAGAGTTATTCTCTCTGCAGCACCCTTTGGTGGCACTCAAGGACCTCAACAGGTTTGTCCCTCAAGACTACAAATCCCATGGATCCCTAAGGGTGTCCTTACTGTGGCCATTCCAGATGGGCACTGCCATCTATAGTACTGCGGAAAGAACTGCTCTTGACTGACAACTTCCCCCAGTCTCTTCATTAATCTTCCACCCCAACTAGGAAATAATCAAGAACCATCCTGGGTGGGTTATGACTCCATATATAGTGGCCATCCAGTATGGCCTCCCATCTGGGCCAGGACTTGATGGAGTGCCAGTCCGTCCCTTAGGGCACTTACAACAGGTATCAGGAAAATGTACAACCTCTGCAAGGACAATGATGCTGGATCTTTAAGGTACCACACTGGATTTGGTAAAATTGACCAAAATTAAGATATCTGAAAGACTAATTGCTTCTCTGTGAGCCTGTGTATGAACATGATAAGATCCTTCATGAGAATCCTGCCTTATTGTGAACACCATCACTCCTCACTCAGAAAAATACAGTAAGAACTCCACCATCTCCAACAAATTCTTGCTTCTCATCCTCCCCGACAAATACCATTTTGTAATTCCCCTGTGAGATTTCAACCTGAACTGTATCCAGGGCCGGCGCCACCATTAAGGTGAATTGGGCATTCGCCCTGGGCACACATCATAACGGGGTTAAAAACCAAGCCACACAGGTTAACTACAGAACAGTCATTTGACGCACTAATAAGCTTGGCCTAGGGTGCAAAATAACCTAGCACTGGCACTAGAGTGTATCATATAGCACAAATAAAAGATGCAGGCAATATTATTTAGAGGAGCCTGAAAACAGTCTGATGTTGGGAAGAGAGAATGCTAAACTGTGAAAATAGCTGAATCTGGAGCTACGGTGGCAGAGAACACCAAGCATTGGTATGTTGGGGATTAGTGAACCTTAGCCTTGTAGGTTTATAGTCATATATTTTAAACACTAGACCACACTGTTGAGATAGTTAAAACATATAATATAAATGAAAGATGGTGACACTGTGAGTTTCAGCAGTAAAGGGAACTAACAAGAAACCCCCTCTGAGGTGTATGTGCCACCATGTGTGAGGTGAGTGCTGCAATACAGAAAGTCACTGCACCCTGGGCATTGGGGAGAGCTGGTGGCATTTTGTCAAACTAATTTTGGTTTGGTGTTAATGTGTTACCAGATCATACAGACAAAGTGACTGCTGGACCAAAGGTGTGTATTTCTTTTTTCTGTTCCTCATCTTTTTTTTTTGTAAAACAATAAAAACCACCAATTAACATACACAACATTATCACTCTGAAATCCACATTAGCAGTGTACTCAAGAAAAAAAAAACTTCAAACCACTCTAAAATAAAATGTGATAAATGTAAATTAAAAATTCATAAGTGTTGCCAAAACACTGCAAAGCATAAATGTATTTATAAGAAGAGGGCTGGGGTGGAGAAAGCGCCACATCTGCAAAGAAACAAAAAACATCAAATATGCCACGAAAAATCACCTTACAGTTACATTTTGTATTCATTACAAACAAAAAGCTATTAAAAATCCGGGGTATTCATCATTTAGACAATTAAAACTTTTTGTTCACTTTGAATAAACCACATGATGTTCTGAAATATGTAAAACTTATAATGCCGATTTAAAAAGTGTCATAAAAAACCCACCAGCTTTTCATTAAACCGTCAGTTTGAATGTCAAGGTAAAACTGATCCCAATTATGCACCAAATCTATCATTCTCTATTCTCCATTTCATTTTTTAGTCAAATTCTGGTTCAGAAAGAAAAGTTGATAGAAACAAACTGTCCAAACATCAAGTCCAAACGAAAAGTGCATTTTTGGAAAATCTCCCACTGGCAGGTTCAACGCCCAGTCAGGGGGTGTGTGTATGCAGTGGTCACATTCGTCCCTTTTTCCCTCTCAGGTTTCAGAGATTGCCAACTCTAAAAGATATAAGTGTGCTGGACTGGACTGCATAATGATGCCAGTTCAATCCCTGGCACTGATTCATTGTGTGACTCTGAGCAGATCCCTTAAATCATATACAGCGTCTGTAAAAAGTTTTCACATTTTATTATTGTGCAGCATTGAATGACAAGTGATTTAATTTCACTTTTTTGCCATTTTTCAACAGAAAAAGAGTCTTTGATACAAAAGTGAAAACGGATCTCGGCAAAGTGTTCTAAATTAATATAAACCACAAATCACTTAAGTATTCACCCCTTCAAGTCACTGTTTAGAAGATGAAATGTTATCAGCCATGAATCTGCATGCACAGCTTTATACACCTGGACTCTGCAATCTTTCCCCATTCTTCTGTGTAAAAACTGTTCAAACTCTGTCAGGTTGCATGAGGATTGTGAGTAAACAGCCTTTTTCAAGTTTGGTCACAAATTCTCAGTTGTATTGAGATCTGGACTCCGACTTGGCCCCTTCTGGACATTTACTGCTGTTTTTAAGCCATTGCTGTGGAGCTTTGGCTTAATGCTTGGGGTGGTTGTTTGGCCGGAAAACAAATCTTCGCCCAAGGTGTAGGTTTCTTGCAGACTGCAGTAGGTTTTCTTCCAGGATTTTCCTGTATTTGCTGCAATCTTTTGACCCTAAAAACTCACAAGCCTTACAGGGCTTGCTGCAAAGAAGCCTCCACCGCAATATATTGCTGGCACCACAGTGCTTCACAGTGGGGATGGTGTGTTTTGATAACGGGCAGTATTCACACATAGTGTTTAGTCTGATAGCCAACAAGCTCAGCTTTGATCTCATCAGATCAGAGAACCTTCTTTCAGCTGACTTCAGAGTCTCCCATGTGTCTACTGGCAAACTCTAGCTGATATGTCATGTGTGTTTTTTAACAGTGGCTTTAACATCTGACTATGATTCTGTGTGCTGCACTCTTCATTTTTACCAAAAACCATTTCACTTCAAGCATTTTGTAACCCCCCACTCTTTAGAAATGAAAGCCAAATATAGCGGTAGAAGAAGAGGAGGAATAGTACAGCCATAGGTGACATTAACACATCTTCACTGGTGTGCATAGAGAGACAAAGAAAAGATTAAGGGAGGGAGTGTAGTAGATGAGAAACTACATACCATAGACACTGTAAAATATGCCAAAAAGTACCTGAAGGAAATGTTAGGCTCCCAGACAGGAAGTCCCAAGAAAAAAAAATGGAAGGAGGGTCCTTTCAACAAAGCAAAAATATAAAGATGCTTTGTTTGTGGCCAGTGGGTGAAAAAGCTGACAGCTTCCTGATTGCAATGTCTTTTTTGATCTGTGGGACTCGAGGAAGTGGAGATTAGCAGGTAGAAAGTGACATCATTGTTCCTTAAGTGTGATTTTCTTGTGCCTGGGGATATGAATGGAAATGTTAGTGAATTTATTAGTTCAAGCCTTTTCTCCAATCCCTGGTGCCCTTCAAAACAGGTCCCCATTAGACACATGCCAAGTTTGCAGGTTCACTATTCAGGAGGTTGGGCTGTTTTTTTTTTCCTCGTGTCCATTTACAGTATCTCTTTTTTATATCCATTTTGACATGAACATGACAGTTACAGGCTACAAAATAACAACTTGTAGAGTGTCCTGTTTTGCAATTCTTTTTCATATCTGATAAGAGCCCACTTCCTCATTTTAGCTAATTTTGGATATGTTTTCTACTTTAACAAGAGATCAAGCACTAGAGAATTTATAAACTACTAATTGCAAAGTAGGAAACTTCACACAAAGCTTAATTATTCAGTGCAATGCATTTTAGGAAATATAACAAACTCCATGTTTTGTTGTCAGTCTTCATAGCTTCTAGCATGATCTTTTACACAGATGAAGACCCTTTGACCCTGTCGGTTAAATCTTTCACTATCACCTAAGCTTGGCATCAATTATCACTGTGAACATCTTAATGAATCACCCAATGCAGGTGCAGTCATAACTGATACAACATTTTGGGACCTTCCAAAAGCCCCTCTCCATCTAATAGCAGAGAGAAGCTTCAAAATCAGACCCACCAAAGTTACACCATCTTTCAAAATGCTATCAAAATGGTAAAGACAGTTAATGACATTGTGAAGGAATATCCTGTAATTTAGATCATAAAATAGGACCAGATCTCCAACAGGGTGGAGAGACAAATTTGTAATCATGAGACAAGCAAAGCTCCAAAGCCAAAAGAGCAAAATAAATTGATTGTAGTAATAAGAGTGCAAAGTCAGAAAGTCCAACACGTGAAGATTCAAAACCAGAAAATATTAAAACTACCTTTGGTTTCTTATGCCCAACTACCACTACTATAAACTTTATATTTCAAATTGAGATCCAAAGTAAGGATATTAATCCTGTATTCATGTGCTATTGGAATATTTGTAGCTCCGAATTTCACTCACACCAATTGCTGGTTGAACTGTTCAGAGAAACAAACGTTTGCTATTTGCTTGTTACTTGTTCCGCAAGAAATCAATGAAACTTTACTTCAAATGCAATTGAACCACAAAAAGTCATTTTTGGCAAACCAGGTTATATTTTCCATTCTATACAATTGACTAAAGTGAAAGTTCAGCATGACATCCCAGCTCAGAGAATTAGGGTAGCTATGTTCTCTCTGAATTGTCAGAGTTTTAGCCCAGAGTTCATAGGGTGTTCACAGAAAATTCGGACTAGGATTTACCGTCTGTCTGATAGCACGTGAACACAACATAAGACATGCATGCTGCCACATTACATGACATGAATCTCACATGACCTGTATTGAGCCAGTAGTAGTAAACGACGAGCACAAAACAGTGACATGGAGAAAACGATGTAGTGAAGCAGGTCTCATAAGCGCTGCTCTTTAACATGCTCAGCCATCTCTCACTTTCTTTATCTCTCTCTCTCACATACACACAGCCTTTTCCCAGGCTCATTTAATGGTCAACTCCTCCAGATTGTTTTGATCCATCTGATGGTCTGTGAACGCCTTAGCAGTACCTTTCTAAGGTCCATGTGGCCTCAAAAGAATTTTCATGCCAAAATTACCACTGCTGTTTACTCCCGTTTCCATACCTCATGTTCGGTGATGTTTCCAATTCCTGAAATGTTGTAAACAAAAACCCTGAGAAAACTCCACTATAGCATGGATAATAAATAGAACTATTTGGTAGAAACCAATTAAGTCTGATGTGAAAGCATGTGAATACAGTACATTAGAGGCACAAAGCCGATAGAAAACAGATACATCCACAGTGGTGCGACTCCTTTGTTAAGGAAGCAATTCACATCCCAAGGTGCTGAGGGTCACGTACAAAAATGTTGCTACCTATTATTAGCAGTACAGAGAATTCTGCCTTTGATTTCTAAACTGAAATCGAGTACCAAAGTTGAGACGTAGACATAACAAACTTAGCAAAAAAGATAATTATGGTTTTTGCAGCACCCATTCCTAACATCATCAACAGATTCTTATTGGAGAGGCAAAATACACAAGGTATTAAAAGTGGCCATCATTACATGTTTATTGAGCCTATCAGATATGGATTTAAATCTGTTTCATAAGTATACAGTGCAGCTTTAGCCTCATGTGAATCATTACAACTTACTCAAAACATTTCAGTCTTTCTCACCAGTCACAGCACTTGTCTTTCCAAAGACATCCTCATGTTCTCTGATATAGTTATTGTGCTGTTAGATTTCATTGAAGCTTTTGACACTATAGACAAGACATAAACTTGGAAATGAAGCTGGACTTTCTGGCACTGTTCTTGCCTCATTTAGTTTATACTTATCAAATATGAATAGAAATGTTACAATTATACCTGATTGGTATGATCTGTTTTTAGGTGTGGTGTCTTACAGGACTCAGTACATGGACCATTACTAAGAATTTTATTATTCTAAATAAATGACAACAGAGTTAAAGAATAACTTACAGATATTGTGGTTTAATAGTTTTGTTCATTCATTTCTACTTTGATTTTAATGTATTCGAACAAATCTGCATCCTTACATGTGATAGTTCTGTATGGTATTGTAACGAACACCGAAAGGGAAAGACAGAGACACACACCGAAAGGAAGTTAAGCCCACTAACAACAAATAATTTACAACAGTCATCTAGCAGAATGAAACTGGCAAACACCCTGTAAAAATAACAGTCACTTCTCTAGGTAGGCTGTTCCACAGTTGCAGTGTTCACGATCATCATCCAGCGTCTCGTGTCATGTCCCTTTTCCCAGTTACCCCCGTTATCATCTGCAAGGCTGTGTATGTAATGCCATGGGACTCTCTGCTTGCCTTCTCCGACTTCAAAGGTATAACGAGAAACCTGTGAATGCCCTGCTGTCAATCACCTGTCCAGAACCCGTCCGTCTTTAGAGCGACAAGCACTCTGTTGCATTTTTAACACATTGTGGGTTTCATCCATGAAACATTCGTAAATTAACATGCACATTTGTGCGTAAAAGGCAAATTTACTAAAACCCTGCCACAGACAAGAGAAAAAGCAGGGGTTCTTAACTTGAGGTTCGTGAACCCCTAGGGTGTCCATGGATGGGTTTCAGGAGGTCCATGAGGGTCAGATAAAACTTAACATTAACGTATATTCATTATACTTAAGAGAGAAAAGCAACACCTCATTCCACTGACCAGGTACTCTGTCTCTCCATAACTGATGTGAAGAGGACTCTATCCAGAGTCAATCCATGCAAGGCTGCAAGACCTGACAACATACCTGGTCGTGTGCTCAAAGAATGTGCCAATCAACTGGCTGGTGTCCTCACAGACATCTTCAACACATCTCTGAGCCAGTCGTCAGTCCCAGCATGCTTCAAGTCGACCATGATCATACCAGTGCCGAAGAAGTCATCAGTGACATGCCTGAATGACTACTGACCAGTTGCACTCACGCCAATCATAATGTAGTGCTTCAAAAGGTAAGTCATGTCACACATAAAGACTAATCTCCCTGCCTCCCTTGACCCTCTTCAGTTTGCATACTGCTCAAACAGGTCAACTGAGGATGCCATATGCTCTGCCCTTCACCTCTCCCTGACACATCTGGATAAAAAAGACACATAGACTTTAGCTCTGCCTTCAACACAATCATCCCTCAAAAGCTGGTTGTAAAACTGCGCAGGTTGGGCCTGAACACCACCCTCTGCAATTGGATCCTGGACTTCTTGACAGAGAGGCCCCAGTCATTTAGGATGGGCTGCAACACTTCCAGCATCATCATACCGCCGGGCTGCGTGCTTAGTCCACTGCTGCTCACCCTGCTGACTCACGACTGCACAGCCACACACAACACCAACAACATCATCAAGTTGGCGGATGATACAACGGTGCTGGGACTGATAAGCAGGGATGATGAAACAGCATGCAGAGATGAGGTGGAACGGCTGTCTGTATGGTGTGAAGACAACAATCTATCTCTCAATGTCGACAAGACAAAAGAGATAATCGTGGATTCAGAAAATCACGTCCTGCCCACATCCCACTCAGCATCAATGGTTTAGATGTGGAGACTGTTAGGAGTACTTCCCATGGGCTCACCACCTATGGGAGGGGCCAAGGAGGTCGGGTACAGTGTGAGTTGGGTGGTGGCCGAAGGCGGGGACCTTGGCGGTCCGATCCTCGGCTACAGAAACTGGCTCTTGGGACGTGGAATGTCACCTCTCTGAAGGGGAAGGAGCCTGAGCTAGTGCGCGAAGTTGAGAGGTTCCGGCTAGATATAGTCGGACTCACCTCGACGCACAGCTTGGACTCTGGAACCAATCTCCTTGAGAGGGGCTGGACTCTCTACCACTCTGGAGTTGCCCCCGGTGAGAGGCGCCGAGCAGGTGTGGGTATACTTATTGCCCCCCAACTTGGAGCCTGTACATTGGGGTTTACCCCGGTGGACGAGAGGGTAGCCTCCCTTCGCCTTCGGGTGGGGGGACGGGTCCTAACTGTTGTTTGTGCGTATGCACCGAACAGCAGTTCGGAGTACCCACCCTTTTTGGAGTCCCTGGAGGGGGTGCTAGAGGGCATACCTTCTGGGGACTCCCTCGTTCTGCTGGGAGACTTCAATGCTCACGTGGGCAATGACAGTGAGACCTGGAAGGGCGTGATTGGGAGGAATGGCCCCCCTGATCTGAACCCGAGCGGTGTTTTGTTATTGGACTTCTGTGCTCGTCACGGATTGTCCATAACGAACACCATGTTCAAGCATAGGGGTGTTCATATGTGCACTTGGCACCAGGACACCCTAGGCCTCAGTTCGATGATCGACTTTGTGGTCGTGTCGTCGGACTTGCGGCCACATGTCTTGGACACTCGGGTGAAGAGAGGGGCGGAGCTGTCAACTGATCACCACCTGGTGGTGAGTTGGCTTCGATGGTGGGGGAGGATGCCGGTCAGGCGTGGTAGGCCCAAACGTGTTGTGAGGGTCTGCTGGGAACGTCTGGCAGAGCCCCCTGTCAGAAGTAGCTTCAACTCCCACCTCCGGCAGAACTTCGACCACATCCCGAGGGAGGTAGGGGACATTGAGTCCGAATGGGCCATGTTCCGTGCCTCTATTGTTGAGGCAGCTGACCGGAGCTGTGGCCGTAAGGTGGTCGGTGCCTGTCGTGGCGGCAATCCCCGAACCCGCTGGTGGACACCGGCGGTGAAGGATGCCGTCAAGCTGAAGAAGGAGTCCTACAGGACCCTTTTGTCCTGTGGGACCCCGGAGGCAGCTGATAGGTACCGGCAGGCCAAGCGGAATGCGGCTTTGGTGGTTGCTGAGGCAAAAACTCGGGCGTGGGAGGAGTTTGGGGAGGCCGTGGAGAATGACTTTCGGACGGCTTCGAGGAGATTCTGGTCCACCATCCGGCGTCTCAGGAAGGGGAAGCAGTGCAGTGTCAACACTGTATATGGTGGGGATGGTGCGCTGCTGACCTCGACTCGGGATGTTGTGGGTCGGTGGGGGGAATACTTCGAAGACCTCCTCAATCCCATTAACATGCCTTCCAATGAGGAAGCAGAGCCTGGGGACTCAGAGGTGGACTCCCCCATCTCTGGGACTGAGGTCACCGAGGTGGTCAAAAAACTCCTTGGTGGTAGGGCCCCGGGGGTGGATGAGATACGCCCGGAGTTCCTCAAGGCTCTGGATGTTGTAGGACTGTCTTGGCTGACACGCCTCTGCAACATCGCATGGACATCAGGGACAGTGCCTCTGGATTGGCAGACCGGGGTGGTGGTCCCCCTCTTTAAGAAGGGGGATCGGAGGGTGTGTTCCAACTACAGAGGGATCACACTCCTCAGCCTCCCTGGAAAAGTCTATTCAGGGGTCCTGGAGAGGAGGGTCCATCGGATAGTCGAGCCTCGGATTCAGGAGGAACAGTGTGGTTTTCGTCCTGGTCGCGGAACAGTGGACCAGCTCTATACCCTTAGCAGGGTCCTGGAGGGTGCATGGGAGTTTGCCCAACCAGTCTACATGTGTTTTGTGGACTTAGAAAAGGCATTCGACCGTGTCGCTCGGGGAATCCTGTGGGGGGTACTCCGAGAGTATGGGGTACCGGCCCCCCTGATAAGGGCTGTTCAGTCCCTGTACGATCGGTGCCAGAGCTTGGTCCGCATTGCCGGCAGTAAGTCGAACCCGTTTCCAGTGAGAGTTGGACTCCGCCAGGGCTGCCCTTTGTCACCGATTCTGTTCATATCTTTTATGGACAGAATTTCTAGGCGCAGCCAGGGTGTTGAGGGGTTCCAGTTTGGTGGGCTCAGGATTGGGTCACTGCTTTTTGCAGATGATGTTGTCCTGTTTGCTTCATCAGGCCGTGATCTTCAGCTCTCTCTGGATCGGTTCGCAGCCGAGTGTGAAGCGGCTGGGATGAGAATCAGCACCTCCAAATCCGAGACCATGGTCCTCAGCCGGAAAAGGGTGGAGTGCCCTCTCAGGGTTGGTAGCGAGATCCTGCCCCAAGTGGAGGAGTTCAAGTATCTCGGGGTCTTGTTCACGAGTGAGGGAAGAATGGAGCGTGAGATCGACAGGCGGATCGGTGCGGCATCCGCAGTAATGTGGGCATTGCATCGGTCTGTCGTGGTGAAAAAGGAGCTGAGCCGCAAGGCGAAGCTCTCAATTTACCAGTCGATCTATGTTCCTACCCTCACCTATGGTCATGAGCTATGGGTAGTGACCGAAAGAACGAGATCGCGAATACAAGCGGCTGAAATGAGTTTCCTCCGCAGGGTGTCTGGGCTTTCCCTTAAAGATAGGGTGAGAAGCTCAGTCATCCGGGAGGGGCTCAGAGTAGAGCCGCTGCTCCTCCGCATCGAGAGGAGTCAGATGAGGTGGCTCGGGCATCTGATCAGGATGCCTCCTGGACGCCTCCCTGGTGAGGTGTTCCGGGCACGTCCAACCGGGAGGAGGCCCCGGGGAAGACCCAGGACACGCTGGAGGGACTATGTCTCTCGACTGGCCTGGGAACGCCTTGGGATTCTCCCGGAAGAGCTAGAAGAAGTGGCCGGGGAGAGGGAAGTCTGGGCATCTCTGCTCAAGCTGCTGCCCCCGCGACCCGACCTCGGATAAGCGGGAGACAATGGATGGATGGATGGATGGACTGTTAGGAGTACCAAGTTCCTCGGTGTGCACATAACTGAGGAACTTACGTGGACACATAACACCTCATCATTAAACAAGAAAGCCCAGCAGAGACTACACTTCCTGAGGTGACTGAAGTGAGCAAGTCTTCCCCCTTCCATCCTCACCATGTTCTACAGAGGCACCATTGAGGGTGTTCTGACCAGCTGTATCACTGTCTGGTATGGCAACTGCAACATATCCGACCGCAAGCACCTGCAAAGGATAGTGAAGACTGCAGAGAACATTATTGGGGTGCCTCTCCCTTCACTACAGGACATATTTTACAAACGCAGTGTCCGCAAAGCCTGCAGCATTGTGCATGACCCCTAATACTCCTCACATGGACTTTTCACACTTCTGCCATCCAAGAGAAGATAGCATAAGAGCCAGATCTGCCAGGCTGCAGGAGAGTTTTTACCCCCAAGCTGTTAGACTGCTTAACACCATGCTGCTCCCTGGGACCTTCCATACGGCCTCAACCACCTCTACAAACAGAACTTTTATACATGCGAGCCCCTGTCCTGCAAAGACGAGTGTGCAGGTAGAAAAGGACTGAAAATCTCATACTGACCTTTAAGTATTTTGACACTCTTGATATCCTTCTGCTGTGAAACATTCTGACCTGTCATTATTTACACATGTCTTAAACAACTATTATCATACACTGATAATTTCTGTATTATCTATATCCATTATTTATTATTTATTTATTATATTATATATCTTACACATCAATATTGCTGCTACTTCTTTGTCTTGTCTTTGCACAATGTCTTGTCTTGTTTGTGTTTTAATTTTAAATTAAAATTTTAATTCTATTTTTAATTTATTATTTGCACGTCATGTTGTTACACTGTGGACCATGAGCTTCGCAATTTCGTCTATCTGTATATTTGTATATGGCTGAGATGACAATAAAGTTCACTTTGACTTTGACACTATACTGTTGATTCAGAGCAGATGTGGTAGTAGTAGTAGTAGTAATGGTAGTAGAAAACGTAGTAGTAGTAGATTTGTTTAAATTTTCACAAGAGGCTTGTATTTCATAATTATAATGAGTGGCCATTACTTTTTGCATAAAACAAGTGTTTTTTTAGATTGTTTACTTTAAAGTTTATCAATACTGTAGCGTCCCAGCCAGGTTGAAGGCCTTTTGGAGTGACTGTTGGGTCCGATTGAGGGAGGGCGGAGTACAGCGCGGAGGACTGACAGCGGTAGTTTGATTGACGTGGAAAGGGGTGGGGCTACCCGGGACGGGAGGAGGATGGAGAGGTTGGTTGGAGAAGGGGCTACAAGGTTGTGTTGTGGGGTTATGAAATCGGTGTTTTTCTTTTTCTGTTTTTGCTTTTCTTTAATGGCGTCTCTCAGGACCACACATATGAGAAAAGTATAGGAGATTGTAAATAGTTCAAAGTCAAAGACGTTCATTTTTTCTCTGTTACAGCCCTGTGTTTTTTTTCTTCATTATTGTTTAAGTAAACTGTTTTGTCAGCTACACTTTGTCCGTCTGTTTTTTTTAACTGACGCGGAGGTCACTACAATACTCTGTGAACTTCATATATGTATGAGACAATCAAATCTCGATAAATAAAGTACATTATATTAATTGTATGCAAAGTTGTGTTAATGTGAATATTTCTGGGGAAGGGGTTCCATAGCTTTCATCATATTCTTAAAGGGGTCAAAAAAGGTTAAGAATCACTGATCTAAAGGGCCGTCTCCGTTGAGCTTAGTTCTCCACAAGCGCTATCTGGGTCAAGGGGTGAGGTTATAACACATGAGTACCCTAAAATCTTACGCCACTGTCACAAACCATGAGTAAAATTACAATTTTTTTTCTTAAAACCCTGCACAGGTTCATAAATACCAATCAATCGTAAATCAGGCACGCGTATGTTGTCAGTTCATTAATCCACACCCATCAACGCCCCAAATTTGACCATATACAGTAAGGATGCACTGCGACACGTGCACAGGATCTGCCAAAATGTCAAAAGAGAAAAAAGAAAGGGAAAAAAATTCAAAGAAGCGGAGATCGAGGTACTTTTAACAGAAATTAATAAAAGTGCGCTCGATAACAGCCTCTCACTGTTGCTTGTGGATGCTTATAAACTCAATCCTGTGGTATCTATGGGTTGGTTAGACATCTCATGAGCCGTGTCTTCAATGGGTAAGCCCTGTGTCCTATGGGTATAAACAGCTTACTCATACGTCTCAAATAAATGCAATTTAATCTATAGGAGACTATAGGAGAAAATTTCACTCTTACGGGAAGCCAGCAGTCTTGCACAGCCCCGTATTTCACTCGCGTGCCAACGGAACTGTGCTGCAGACTGAAACTGATATGCGTACCGCCGAGCAGTCGGGTAACGAGGTTGAGCAGCACACACTTTACATCATAGATAAGCTGCACGCTGATGGAATGGAAGGGCTTTCTATCCATATATGCAAATGCATCATTTGATGGAGCTTTGACGAGTACAGGTGTGCAGTCTGTGGAACCAATGACCTTGGTGGGTGTGCCAGCTTGTAAAACCCTCGACCAGGGCCGGATTTATATAAAAAGAGGCCCTAGGCTATTCCACTTATGAGGCCCTTTCACCTTCCATTTTTAAGTTTGTAAATTACATGAGAGATAATAAAATTTTGCTAACAATTTGAATGTAGGCCCCTCTTGATCTTGAGGCCCTAGGCTGAAGCCTAGTTAGCCTATAGGAAAATCCGGCCCTGCCCTCGACTAACTTCCACTTGCCTTTCCCCACCATACGAAAACTGGGTATAATCCTACATTAGTGTTAATATGCCATTAAGTACTGCAGGTAGCATGCGGCTCATAGATGGTCGAGAAATCCCAGACCTGCATGCAGTCTCCATCTGAAATGTCTCTGTAGTCAAAAAGCTACGTGTCGACAAGGAGATACGGATATACAGGTATGGCACAGCTTCTTCTTGTTGCACTTTTCAAAACAGAATCCATAATAGTGGATACATGAAGCAAAATGGGTCTGGGTAGTCTAATCAGCCATTCATCACTCTCTGCCAAAACATCAGCGCGATCCTGGAATCTGCGGTATCTCCTTAGTGAGCCCTGATGGGCCGAATCATGCAGGAGTGCGAGATCAGCCTTTGCTACGTTCAGTCAAATCAGGTTCAAATCGATGCCTGTTTATAGGAAAATCAACTCAAATATGTACAGAGATGTGTGATGTGTTTACTGAAAAGCAAAACAAGACCCCTGTGTTGTTGAATACTCATCAGACTAAGCAGCTAATTTTACAGAGATTTCGTTGAAGGATATGATATCTTGTAATTTATAATTCACATATTTATACAGCATTCAGTCTGGTAATTTTCTGCATGAAGTTTGCACATTCTCCTTGTGTCATTGTGGGTTTTCCTCCTATGTTTCCCAAAGACGTGCCTGTCAAGTCTGTTGGTCTTCCTAAACTGGCCAAATGTGAGTGTGGATATGTGTGAGCCCTGCAATAGAATGGCACACCATCTGGGTTTGGTTCCTGATGTTACTGGAAAAATCTCTGGAGAAACTGTGCATATGAATTGAGTTAATTTGGCTTGAGAAAATTACATAGATATACAGTACAGTGAATATATAGATGTAGCATGGTGTAATAATGTACCATTCGTGCATTATAGTTTTAAATACGTGGAAGCATTCTAAGCCTTTCGTCAGTAAAGAATGCCACTGAACTAAATATTTCTCTTATTGTGTCTTCATGTAATTGCTTGAATCAGTTAGAATGCTGGATGAGTAGTAAGTACTTCTCTTTTAACAGACAGTGAAACAGACAATGTCAAGATGCTGTCACCTTTTAATTCAGAGTACCTCGACATCAGTTTTTTTCTTAATCAGATGACACATGAGCATTGTCTTTCACACTACAGTATCTGTTACTGTACAGCCCAAGAACTGCTTCTCCCATATAAGAGATACAGAAAACTAAGGTGCTTACTTATTATGCTGGATGCAATGAAGTGAATTCCTGCATTTACAGTATTTCCAGCAGAGATGACTACTGTGCACATTATTCACAGGCTGCTAAAATCATTGCATTTCTAACTTTCCAATAATTTAAAATACTGCCACAAGGAACATTGCTGCCCCATCTTATGGGGATTCAGCTCTCCACAGACTAACATTGGATGTGAAAAAGAAGGAAAATGAAGAAGAACAACTTTAAAATGTTCTTCTTGTATGGCAAAAAAAGTATAATATGCTCTCCTCTTGTACTCTTGCTGTGTCTCACTCACCACAATGCATGTTGCTTTAAGAAAGAGTGGGACATGCTCCTTCCATGTTCTCACATTGGATCATCTCATTTGTAGATCTTGTCCGGTTAACTGGGATTTTTGTGAAATAGTCTTCTGTTCTTCTGGTTTAAAGGAGATGTTAGGCCTGCTTCTGTTGAAGCCTAATGCCTGGAACCTGAATTGGCCCTAAAGTACTGTGCACAGATATACAGGGGGTCCCCGGGTTACGACACAGTTCCGTTCCTACAACAGTGATGTAACCTGAATTTTGGTGTAAGTCAAAACACACCCTAGCCTAAGTCACTCACCTGTCCTAACACATTTGCAAAATCATAATCTAGAACATAGAAACACAACTAAGCCACAGAAAAAGGAAAAGGACATAAATATACCTGTACTGTACACTGTACTGTAGTAACAGAAAAAATGCCAAAAAATGAGTGTAAAAAAAATTCCTTACCTTTATTCCTTCTGATCTTTTTACAGTGTCTAATTTCACTTCCATCGTGATGGCTTTCCTCTTCTTCGAAACACTACCATCTGAAGACTCTGACTTTTGTTTAGGAGCCATGATAAGGGCCAAAAAGTCGCCAAACAAAGCAACCATTATGAGAAAGCTTGACCAGTGGTGCCACAAACTGTAACAATGCCATTCCTTGGAATTTACTAATTGTGTAAGACAAGGTGCTACTGTATTACAACTAGAAAGTAAGACCATGTAACTCCTGTGCTTACAGCTCTGCACTGGCTCCCAGTTAGTTTTAGGGTCAATTTCAAAAGATTCCATCTAACATGTAAAACTTTAAAAGACTTTGGCCACCTGCTATTTAACAAAATGTATTAATACATTCCAGACTGCATATTATGATAGTAAGATGAATGTTTTTTGAAGTTCTAAGGCTAAATAAAAATACCATAAGATGCTGTGCCTTCAGGAACAGGACTCAAAGCTCTGGGCCCAGGCCTCTTGCCTGTATAAGAGATGCACCTTCAGTCTCAGCCTTTAAATTCAGGCTGAAGACTCTACTTTAGTCCAGCATACTCTGTTTAAGCTGCTGATTAGCTGCTCACATTGCCTAAAACTTTATTGGTTGAAATAAAACAAAACATTTACAACTGTTTACATGTTTCAGTTTTTTTATATATTTTCTGTGTCCTGCTTTAGAATCTGTTGCAACGTCTAGCTTGACTCGATGCTTTTCCTGTCAACAAATCAATATAGCAGAGTGATTGGGAACCTCAGAAATTAATAGTTAAAAGTTGATTAATTATACTACAGTTATAGTGGCATATAACATTGTAGAAAGAGTGGAAAATGGAGGATGGACAATTGATTTAGGCCTGTTATAGAGGGCTGAAAACCCCCAGAGGTTTACTTTCTAAAGGGGTCGCCGTGAATCAGATCTGTATGTATTCCTCTCCTCCACTGCCAACTCACCACATGTTTTATTAGCTGGAATGTCCTCTGGCATGCCTTCAGATATCTTTTAATCCATTCAATTGCTTTCTGTGTTATTGTATGCTTCATGCTATGTGTGTTGATGTGTGTAAATATCACAGGGTATGTATTTCCTGTTGCCTCATTATATTCCTACATTTGTATAGGTGCTCTGAGCCTGTACTCAGTGGAGCTGAGATGAACTTGAGTAAAGTCACTGGGTGATGTGAGATAAGCATGTCGTGATTCACATGTGACTTGTGTAACTTTGGAGTAGTTTTGTTGAATCATAGTTTTGTTTATATTTTATATTTGCTGCAGTTGTTGGCAATGTGGTTACCGCTGATAGTATCTCGGTGTATTTTCAGACACCAGCAACACCATTACTGTACTATTTTATATGGGGACAGAAATTACTTCTGCTTCTTGCCTATACCTTGGAAAGGAAAGACGGTTGACTTGTAAGAAATTGAAGTTGTCAGCATAGCTTTTTTGGTAACTAATTAATGTGTTTCTGACCAGGGTTTTTCTTTTGCTCCCATTATTTCTTGTGTCACAATTTGCTCCACCTTCCAGTGAGTTCCGAGTTGAAAGCACAGGAAAAACCCACAGTGAGAGGATGAAGAACTATAGATGCCTCAAAACATGTTATTCTCTCTTTTCAAGAAAGTACTAGAAATTGCTAAAGAAGGACACACACATGAGGATTCTTGAGGGTATTAGAAAGTTTACTGCATCCATGAAGGTCCATTTCTAGTCTGAGACCTGAAAGAGTCATTCCTCTTCCAGCTGTGATGAACAATGGAACTCCACAACATCAGTCTAAGTTGATAAAACTGAAGAGGACCCTAAGAGAGGAGCAAGAGCCTGCTTATTGTTGGATCTGAGGCTTTACATTCTTTATTAGGACTTGTCAGAGGAACTGAACTCCAGAAGCTGGATACAGATATGTCTCTTTTATGCCCTGATTCATAAAATAAACTCATACCAAGTCTCGGAGATAGAGAACATACTGAAAAAAATGTGGTCTACTGAATGCCACCACCTCAAGCAATCACATCTGTTTATGCAATTTGAGTCCCAGCTTGTCTGCTTCATAAAAAGACAGTGAAATCAACCATAGCCAACAATTTATGAGGGTAATCAAAAAGAAGAGGAATTTTGAAAATTATGAGGTAAGTCAAAATGGATAGAAGCTGATGCAATACAACCAGTTTGCAATGGCTTATGGGTAATTTGAACATGCACTGTGCAGTTTTCTGCCATTAGTCTATGTTGCGTCCTCTGTGCTTGGAGTAAACAGCAACCATCACAACCAATGAAGCCAAAAGAAAAGCCCATTGGCTCACATGACTAATAAGGTCTACGGAAAACGAGGGAAGCCTTTCTATAGCAGGTTTATTCCGCTTAACCTTGGAAATGTTTCCATCTTCCACTACTACTCAGTTTTGCTTTTTTTTGCATGGTTTATATAAAGCTTGCACCATCATACATTTCAACATGTACAGTTAGCTCCCATTAAATTGGTGATTGGGAGTCTTCAGTGCATTCTGAACTAAGAACAGGGTGAATGAGTATGTGTCTCATTTTAAGAAGGTAACCTTTGATTTAGCTTCAGATACACTGAAAAGTTATCTAGCAGGACAGACATTTGTTTCAATAGCATGATATGTGTTGTCAATTGTCTTTTACTACACTTCTGTAATGCTAGCAAAAAATTATCCAAACCCACTGCTCCTGAGGGGGTGTATTTATAAAGTACAAAGAGTATGAAAAGTGTCAAAGTGAAGAAAGAGATCAGTGTGCTGGCACATTTGTATTTACTTCTGGTGATAAGCCAAATATGCAAAGATTCCTCTTGCAGATGAAAGGCAAACCGGGACTTGGTGTGCTTACACATTTATATGCTTAAAACATAATGTATTAGGTGTGTGATTACCAGAAAGGCTTCGTACCGTTTAGTGGAAGGAACTGATGAATAAATCATTTGCAAGTCGATGAACATCCACTGCGATTTAGCCCTTTAGAAACATTGTTACTTATTAAGTTTTTGAACAGTTTTGCTTCTTGGCACATGTCTTGCTTGTCAGTTAATGTGTCAATTATTATATTAAAAGAAATGCAGTTCCCTTTTCATTGCACATGTGCCATTAAAGTACATAGTTTAGCCCTTAGATTATGTATTCTCTCCATATATAATCATACCCACTGAACCAAGTTCAGAAGAATGGGAAAGGAGCCAGGAAGTGTCCGGGTTTAAACAGCACAGCGTAAAACACCTACTTACACTGGGTCAGTTTGGAGATGTCCCATGATACAACTCACATGTCTTTAGAATGTTAAAAGAAAACTGAGTGTCTAAAGAAAGAACATGCAATCCGTAGAGACTGTCACCTGGCCAGGATCTGGACCCTGAGCCCCGGGGCTGACAATATTTCAAAAACACAGCAGCGCTTTAACACCTGGGACTTGTTTAGTTTTATTTTCTTATGAGTTAAGGACCTGATTTTTTTCTTTTCTTACTGGTATCATGTTGTTTTTTGTTTTTTTTTTTTGTTTTCTTTAAAGGGGCATGGGTGCTGCATGTGGGTCTCCCTTATCTTTATTTTGTTTCATTTATTCATTTTGTATGCTTTCTTCTTCTACCTCCTACCTGTTTTAACTACACCCAGACCATTTAAGCTTTGTCTTTTAAACTGCTCTATGTGTGATAGATGAAAAGTATTAAACAATAATTGTTTTTTTAGATGCCACAGGCACCATAGTATTGCCATTGTAGCATACGTATCACGACTGTTGTGAGTCTAACATAATATAATATTCTCAAATTTAATTATTTCAATTCAGGGCCACAGGGGCTACATCAATGAGTACAGGAGAGAACCCTTTCTGAATTTGTTTAAATGATTTTGAAATGGCATTACATGACTGTTACGATCGTACTCTGACAAGGAATTACAAAAAAGCTCAAAAACATAAGAATAAAAAGAAAGAGGATGTCACACAAAAAAACTACCCACAAACAACAAAAATTGAAAACCTGAATGTTATGATTTGCCATCTTTTTTATTTTTTTCTTGGGTTTTTGTTTATTAATAAAAATCAAAACCTACTTATCACCTTCTAGTATTGACCTTGCTTTGTTCCTTCCTGACTACGATATTCTCCCAGTCCTTTCAAAATAAAATTCTAACAGTTCCATTGGTCTGTACCCTGAAAACTAGAGCCAAAGCAAAACACCATTCTAATCCAATCGTAACTGCCAAAAGTCCAACAGATTGTACTATTTGCACATTAGTTTTGAGAGACAACAGAATCTGAATGATGGCAAAGACATTCACACAGGGGTCATAACTGGAGAGATATTAATTAAATCAACAAATCTCAGGAATCATAGTCAACGGACAGAGTTGCAAGTTGTTAGCCAAATATTATACCTTTATTCAAAGCCAAGAAACACGAGACATAAATCTTAATCAGAGGACAGAAAAAATAATCAGAACCAGCAACTTCAAAAGTAACACTATTTTCTTTTGTGAATTCAATATTGGATGACGGGAGTGTGTGAAGCCAGCTTTTAAAACATCACTGTAGTGACGTCAGGACGTGTAACCTCTGGGATTCGCATTTCAACATTGGCTGTCTCTATTCAGCAGTCATACCCACTTATGAACGTTGCTTTTACAGCCCCAAATCAATGTTTGTTAGCAGGACTCTACTTGGTCAAGTTGGATCAGTTATGTCCTCACTGTTTGGCACTATTTACAAAGGTGGAAAAACAAAAGACTATGTTGCCAAAATGCAAAGGACATGATGCCTACATGTTCAGAACTCAGTACTAACCCTAACCCTAACCCTAACACCCCAGCAAAAGTCAACCTCCACCCTATGCCAACTTTTACATTATAGACCCTGATGAAGACCTTAGCCAGAGGCTTTCCAGACTGGAAAATTCAGATATCTCTCCTGATTTAATTCAGACACCTCAAGATTAAATTGACGCTAACAATCCTTACGCTCAAGCATTTAAAAATATGAGACAAGCTGAAAAATAATAAAAACATTAACAGCATACAGACACATTCAGGAAGATACAAAGTATTCCAGAACTGACTTCACACAAGACCAGAGACGTTATAATGTTCACAAGTCATTTCAACTTTATTGTTTTTCAAGTGCCTTTTATTTGAGGACCACTAGTAGTATTTAAAAGCAAGCAATCTCAAGTTCATAGATGACAATACAAAAGTGGAGTTTCTTTAGAAAAAGCCATTTGTCTCTTTAATGGATATGTGTAATGGGAATTAAAATTATATTCAGGAATGAAGAAAAATCAACTGAGTTAAGGACTGCACAAAATGTGTTTTCTGAAACATTGCTTTCTTAATTATTCTTTTGCTGTTGTTTCTCTTTGTTCTTGTGTATTTGTTAAATCAAGCATTTATGATAATTGACTGTAAAATGTCTTGAAAGGATGAGTCTGAATGTGTGGCTTGAGAGAAGACAGCATTCTGACAGTGTGCGCACTTCCTTTTATTGTTAACTAAGTTTATAATAATGCTGGTATATTTGAATGACCAGACTGTTTCTGACCTAACTGTGTCATGTTGCAGCTAGGGTTCCTCCTCTGGCCATGATTCAAATCTTTGTTCATTTTCAATTCTTTTTTTTACGTTAATGTTGCGCATGTTTAATATTTGTATTCTTTGTTTTTCATTTTGTCTATGTATCTATGTCTCGGTTATGTCCCTTGTGTTTTGTGGGTGGTCCCCCAAGAGGTGAGCCCATCTGCCGATAAATAGTTTCTGGGGGTTCAATTCAAGTGCACTAGGGAGTAGAGTACTTATTTTCATTGTACTTGTGTTTTTGCTGTGTCTTATACCATTTAGGTATACTGGATTTTTTATTTTGTTTTTGATTTCTATATTGGGGCAGTATAAGCAATTTGTTTCTGTGCTCCTCATAGGAACTTGTGCTACAGCAGATTTTTGTAAAAAAACTAGGGGGCTGCACTACGCCCCAGCCACTTTGCTTCTCTTCTGCTCACGTATGTGGATTTCACTTTCACCAAACATAATCTTTTAATTCTCGCAGATACGCCTCTTCATTTGGAAGAAACACTACTTTTCCCTGATTGCAACACGAATTAGACGATCTACAAGTCTCTGACTTAAAGTTTAAAGCCAAACAATATCTACATACTTCTGTCATATCACCTATGTCCATATATTCAATCTTTTTTTGCTGTTCCATTATTTCACCAAGTAATAAATTCCGTTTGTTAGCGCTAATCTTTACTACCAGTTTTTTGAGACTTTCAAATTTTAGTACTTTAATAATCTATAATCTTCTCTGCATGTGTAATGCAGCAACATTTTTAAACCTCTTTACGACATTCTACTTTGTCTTCTACTCTTTGTCTTTTATTTCTGACCCCGCTTGGAGCTGAGAGTGCATGGACTGTGTCTGACAATAGCATTCACACGAATGAGAAGTGATTGGACCATGGGCGTGGTTGTAAATGTTTGAGAGGAGGGCGGGACTATGTCAAAATCTCTTGGCAAAAAGTCTTGTCTTGCAGGACCTGAATTTTCTCTCGTGGGAGTTGAAATTAGCTCCGAGAAAGTCTCATCCCAGGATTTCCTTTTATAATCCATCCATCCATCCATCCATTATCCAACCCGCTGAATCCGAACACAGGGTCACGGGGGTCTGCTGGAGCCAATCCCAGCCAACACAGGGCACAAGGCAGGAACCAATCCCGGGCAGGGTGCCAACCCACCGCAGTCCTTTTATAATAGAAAGATAAATCTTTTATTTTATAAAGATTCCTTGAGGGCCTTTTTGTGACTAGCCAGAGGTTTGATGATAAATCCCCCCATTAAGAGGCATTATTGGCAGTGCTTTTTGGAATTGATGCGCTTCTGGGACTCACAAACTGGAGAACCTTGCTCTATTCACCAGTGATGTAGCTAGAGTTTTTGTCACCCGAGATGGCCTTTGAGTTTGCCAAAACCACTTATTAAATAAAACATAATTCATATCAAACAAAAAATGAAAATGACAAAAATTTAATCTAAACTGTTAATTATTAATTAACGGGAGCAGCTGAAAGAAGAAGAAGAAGAAGAAGACTGAGGTATTTAGATAATGCCCCTTCATTCTTTTTAAATTCTTCTTCTCCAGCCTTTTTCTTTTTTCTAAAAGCAGTGTAAGAGCCATTTGCTAGTTATTTAGGTTATGTCAAGTAGATAGAAGTGTTTACTACGTTATTTAAATGTTTGCCTATATATTAGTGCATAGTCTATGGGAGGTTCTTATAAACCCAACACGCTGAACTGAATTGGTATATTCTAACTATTTCTTGTCTCTCTGACTACAAATTAGTCTCAGTTAGTGACCTGCCTTGCCGTGAGTAAGGCATGGAGGGCATATGGTTTCAAACCGGGCCTTACGTGCTCAATAGTATGTAATGCAACTTGCTTTATTGAATGTACAGTGCCGTATGTTTAGAGCATACTGAGCATCTTTAAGTATAGAAACAACTGAAGTTTGACGAGTTTAGAGAAGAGACATTTTTTCCAATTTTTGGTGTGTAGCAACCTTTTTTTTATTCTTGTGTGGACTGTGTGATTTGAATTTTCACTAAATCTTTTACAACAAACTTTTGGACTGAGAGATTTCATTCTGCATGCGTATGACCCGTGCTTGATCCTGCCTTACTTACCAGCAGCTACAAGCAGCACCACACTCTTTTGCTCACTTCATCTTGAGATTAAGAGAATAATAAAATATTCATAATGAGACTGAAGGGTTCATCCCTTTCAGTCAGAATAAGTCGATGGAGAGAGTCAACAGTTGGAGTAAGTTGCTGAATTGGTCAAGATTGGCATTTGTAAAATATAACTTTGCAACATATGTATTTGTAATAGTTTTTAAACATTAGAAATTTTGAAATAGATAACACACATTAGCTTGCCAAAGCCCTTTCAAACAAAATTATCAAAAAAGTTGAAAAAGTCTAGTACTAAAGTTTTTTAAAAAGTGCTATTCACCACCAGCCATACCAGAAGCAGATTAAACTATAAATAAGAACAAAGGACTTCATGCAAAGATGAAAAGCCACCTGGTTATCTAGGCATACCGGCAGCCTGGACTCCTAACTATTATGTTGTAGCCAGGACTTATTCCCTGGCTTTTTGTTGATATTCTGTTTAATTGTTGTTTTTGTCAGTTTTTAATTCTCATTTTTCTCATGTTTTTATGTTATTTCTATCCATTTTCCTCATTATTTATTAATTATGGACTATGTTTTTAAATGTGTGGCCATTCCGTATAAGACACCCCAAGATACGGATCCACCTTGACATCACTGCTACTGAGTCCTAACTCTGGCTTTATAAGTCAGCCAGAACAAAGGTGCCAGCAGTAGTTCATTAAGTGTGGTTAAGCCATCTTTTTGTTTAAGTATTACTTTAAATTGGAAAGCTTTTTTGTGATTATTCTGCTCTGTCTTTGGATTTTTGATATTGCATTGTATATGGTGATTAGTTTGCTTCAAATTACTTTCAGGAAAATCTCTTTTTTGCTCAATTGAGCATTTCTGGGTTTTTTTTCCTGTAGTAATAAAATTTTCATTTATAACAATTCAAATTGTCTTTACAAGCCAAGGTATTTACAAGGCATTTTTCATTTATTTTGGGACATTCATGTTATTTTGTACTTTAAAAGCCTGTTCTCCATTTTTGGGGCTGGTTAGGCTGAAGCCTGCCTTTGGAACAGATTGTCTTGGGGTGACCCTGTTCTGGACAGGCCAGTGAAAAGTTCTGGCCTGCTTTTGTGTGTTACTTATTTATTATTTGGCCTAACACTCTTTTGTCATGTTTGCAACGTCTGCTTGGGACACTAGTAAGGGAAATTGCTGTCTATCCAGGTTATATTGGTATTACTTTGCCACACTCATTCTTTAATTTTGGGCACAATATTTTGGGATTTTATATTGGGAACATCTAGGGACCTTAACTTATGGAATGTCATTCTATAAAGTGTGAATAAAAGTGGAAACCTTTTCTCCTACTTTTTTTGGTTTGTAAATATGAGGGTTATAGTGCAGATTTGGGACATTCTGTCCAGGTCTATGAAATAAGTAAAAATAGGGTCACCCTAAGACCCTTCCATAATAACACAGCATCTCACTAAATCCTTGTTGTGTACCAAAAACATTTTTTTTCATTAAAAGATGCAAATTAGAAAAACAGCATCAATTTTGAGAACAGTAAGCTGAGAGGCTCTAGTTAAACATGGTTCATCCAACAGCTTTAAAAGATACGGTTAGTATTTTTGAGTAATTTTCCACAATTATAGTATGCATTCATTAGGCCAGGAAACTTGTATTAAGTGGCTCTATATTTATAATTTTAAAAGACTCGTTACCCTGGCAGCACTAGAAGAAAGGTAAAAAGAAAGCCATAAAAAGTTTTTTACAGTTTCCATGACTTTCAAAGCTGTGGTGGGTTGGCACCCTGTCCAGGATTGGTTCCTGCCTTGTGCCGTGTGTCGGCTGGGATTGGCTCCAGCAGATCCCTGTGACCCTGTGTTTGGATTCAGCGGGTTGGAAACTGGATGGATGGACGACTTTCAAAGTATGATTGCTGCTTTAGGATTCTACCAGTAAATGGACTCATGGGGTTAAAAAGTCACATAAATCTGTAAGTAGACATAGAATGAAGGGAACAAGGAAGTCAGACTCCTTTAAAAGGTGGGGACAATACTGTTACGTTCTTTGCCAGTTTGTGTGCCATCGTAAAATGTAAAGGAACACTGAGTAGCATTCTTAGCTTCAAAGGAGACAAATTTAGTATGTCTTAAGACTTCTGTTAAGTTTTAAGACTGCTAGTGTCCTACTGGCCACAAAGGAAAGCTGTTTTTAATTGGTTAATAAATACAGCTTTACTTAAAAACACATTTTTTATGGAAGAAGGGTGTATGCTATAATTGTAAATAAATAACCTTGACTTCACAAATGACAAACTTATTGTATAACATTAATCACTTGTTGAGATACGACTGAAGTATAAAGTGATTAAAAGGGCACCCAGTATTCAAAGCAAGTGCTGTATAAAGTTGTAAAATACTACAAGTGAATTAGATGCCACCTGAATCATGTGCTACAAGTGAAAGAGGAAAGGGTGGCAGCCAAATCAAAGATATAAAGTGTCATGAAGGCAAGTAGAAGGCATGTGTCCTCTAGCGTGTGGTATACACCAGGAGAGAAGAACCAACAAGAATGAGGTCTCTGCCGTGTTCAACGAGTGAGTCATTAACTAACCATACAGTGCATGTGCAAGAATAAAAGGTAATGGGTAAAAATGTAAATTGACAGATAATCAGCAGTCTCTTGAAGAGGCCATAGCAAAACTTGACATCCTCTAATACAGCGCTTATAGGGGACTGGAGTCTATCCTGGCAGCACTGAGCACAAGTAAGGAGTGAACCCTGGATGGGTCCCAGTGCCCACCTAAAAGCATACCCAAATGAGGCTGATCCTTGGGAATATAGGAAGAAAAATACTAAATATCCAGAGAGCATACCCATACACAGAAAGGGAGCCAGTGCAAATACCACGCACACCACAACCAGGTACAGGCTTTGAAACAAGGATGCTGGAACCATGAGGCAGCAGTACATATCACTGTGACACCATGCACCAAATTATATTATAATGAATATATCATGAAATTATCTTCAAGGCAAAATGAAGGTTATAGAGTCAGTGAAATTAAGATATCACCCCCTTAGCCACAGATAAGATGCACAGATGGTTTCTAATTTTATCCACATTTTTGTCAAAAATTCAATCTAAAACAGAACTTCTTAAAGTGCTTTGGACTTTGGTTTTTCAAAATCGATAAGAAGGACACACATTACTGTACTGTAAATCCTGCTATACAGTTATCACATTATTTTTTTTTAATATGTACCAATGTGTAAGGTAGGCCTACAAGAAGAAGAGCTGGCACACAAACCCAAATAACGGGTTACTAAGCCAGAACTGGTCTGTTTATTAGAAATGACCACCTTAATTTAAGTGTCGGTGTTATTTCAGCTGCTACTCTTTTAGGAGGTGCCCTATGAAAGACAATAAAAACCCAGAAATCTGTCAAACTTGCGCTTCTCTTCTGTCTCTTTCTATGTTGCAGGTTCATTCTCATAGTGCTACTTGTTTTGTCATGTAGGGTCTTATGGTGACCCCACTTTCCCCTTTATATTCTTTATTGTGTAGACGTAACCAAAAATGCCTCAAATCCCATACACTTACCACTCTGTGGTCAGATACACTACTTCAGTTCAGCACTTCCTCCCTGCTTACTTGTTTCTCTATAACCTCAGGCAATTAGGCACAGTAAAAAAAATAGCCAGGAGAAAGAGTTTACACTTTAAACTGTGTATTATAGGTAATACATTTTATAATAGTGCAACAATCAAATAGAATATGACTTTGTAAACCAAGACCATGCAACCTGATAATGCCAGATGTGCAATTTCAAGTGGCGCCATAACTTATAGTTGCATTCGATTCCTCCTGATTAGCACATCTTCAGCATGGGACTTTCTTCAGGTCATCATCTAGTCTGCTTTCATCAAGATGCAACATGACAGAGAGGGCAAGCCTATGTAGCTCCAGGCAAACACACCTTCCTGGGCCATGAACCGATGGCATAGCTCAGGCATAGCCCCCTACCTCAAGTCATTTTCTTTCTTGTCAGCATCCTTCAGACAAACAACCAAGAATGGAAGTTCAACTCATTAAGCACTAAAACTAGCCCTCTCTGTCACAACTGGCCAGCATTTCAGTCATAATAAACAGCATTCATAACATTTTGGAACCAGAGAACTGGTTTGTCCATTTTTCTTGCTCTTTACACATTACAATAAGTAAGATGCTAGCTCCACAAATAAAGGCATACAAAACATTTACCAGCTTATATAGAACATATTATTCCACCACGGCACCCTATGAGCTACCACGCTGGCTCCTTTTTGTTGGCGTCACCTATACGTCTCTGGCTCACACCTGGTATCTTCTGTCAGGTCTGGGTGGCACACACTGTCCCTACTTGAATCCTTTGCCTATCAGTTAGACAGTACTTTATTTGTCCCTAGAGGGAAATCTGGTATGTTACAGAAGCTCTTTAAATATACATAGACAGTCATAGGTAGTTAAGTAAGTAAATAGATTAATTGATAAATATACACACACACTTTGGTCTGAACATGCACCAGAATGATTAAAAGCAAGAAAATGAAAAAGAAAGAAAGCTTTTGACATTGCAGTCCAAGTCCCAGTGAGGCATTATGCAGACATATTGGTGTTGGTATGAAGGAGCCCCATAGTGTTTCTTGGCACACTTCTGCTGAATGATTTGTTGGCTGAAAGTCCTCAGTGTTAGTGTGTCAGAGAGAGGATGTGCAGCATTGTTCATAATGGCACTCAGTCTTGTTTTAGTTTTTTCCTTTGCTGAGACCTCTGAGGGTCCAGAGATGCTTGATCCTGCTCACCTGGAGTCTACATACAAGACAAAACATGCAAATCTAACATTGCTTGATTTATGTTTCTAAGTTCCAGATTTTAACCAAAGATAAATAATAAAGCCTTGAAGATGGTATTACAGCATATAGCCATAGAAATTAATGCATAGGAAAAAGCAAGCTTCAGACTCCATGAGGAATCAACGGATTGCTGTTGCCAGGGATTGGTTGTTGAGGTGAACATCAAGGTGACTATAAACAGAAAGCGCCACATAGTGATGGAGTTAGGTTGGTTGGGAGAGAGATGGAGAGTTTGAAGAGATATTGAAAGAGAAAAAGACAGTGAGCAATGACTACCATCATACAAGATCAGAGCAGGATGAAGTGTAAAAGGTGTAGAAGGACAAGATTTTGCTATCTGCAAGAAAGTCAGACAGGGCGTTATGTGTCTTATAAGTAAGCAAGATGAGTATGTGACCTTCTGGCATATGCTAGTGGACCACACTTTGAGAACCACTGGCCTTTAACATCAGATCATGAAACCAATGGTGGTGTAGCGATTGATAAGATAGTACGAGGGTTGTTTAATAAGTGTGGTTAAATAAAGCAAGTTAAACACTGTTTTTTGGGAAAAAATTGCTTCAAACATCTGTAGAATGTAAACAACGTGTTGCTTCTGGATGAAAGTTGGCCTGACCTAGTTTAAAGGGTGACATTTGCTAGCTGTGATGTCACCAAATGAATTGTGGTGCCATCTCATAGAAATTTACCAAGCTTGTCAAATGATCTTCATAAGTAAAAAAATGTACGAAAGACGACCAGGAGAAAAGATTGTGGCCAATACCAGGCAGGGGTTGATACTGGATATCAGAAAGAAAATCTGCAAAGTCAAATCGCTAACCAAAAATCTAAGGAAAGGAACAGTGCTAGTTTCCATTGCCAGGAGTCACAAAAAAAATAAGAATTGCAAAACCACTATTTCAATCAGTCTCAGATAAGAGTCAGTGACGTCACCTGTCACACCAGACATCATGGGAAAAATTGTCATGGCAAAAGCAATACATCTATCCCTAAAAAGTGAAAAAAAATGGCAGAATATAATTAAAAACTTTTCAGAGAAGCCTCTGGTTCAAAAAAGTTCCACCATTGAATTCTTGGTGTCTGGAAACCTATAGCAAGATGTTAAAATAAATTTTATCTCAGGCAGGAGACACAAAAAATTAAATAAAAGGTGCCATCATAACAAATGGTGCTTTTAGTGCAAGTTTTCAAACACAATATGATATTGAAGACAGTGGACTGAACCCAAGTACACATGGAGAAGGACTCCGCTGAACAAAGTGAAAACGAATTAGGGCCTCCTGTACCGCTGAGCCTACAGTTGTTTTTGAAAGGTTGCGTCTCTTAGGTGGTTTCTTTGTTCTTTAGCTTAATGAAGATAAGGACTAGGTCCTGCACAATCATTGTGTGCACTAAACACCGGGAGATGCAAACATGATGATGGCAACCAAAAAACAGAAATCAAAGTAGCAAAAATCAAAAACCTGGAGCACAACCTGATTGCCCAATTTTCATCTGATTTGTGATGCCAACTAAGACACAGTAGAATGTTACTTTTTGTTCTAAATATTCACAGTGAGATACATTAGAGGGTCAGCTCAAGTTGGATGGTTTAGAGACAAAGTCAGACAGGCGAGGTTTGGACATGTACAGAGGAGATATGCTCGGTATATTGGGAAAAGGACGTTAAAGACAGAGCTGCCAGGTAAAAGGAAAAGAGGAAGGCCTAAGAGGAGGTTTATGGGTGTGATAAGAGAGGACATACAGGTGCTGGATGTAACAGAGCAAGATGTAAAGGACAGGAAGATATGGATCTGCTGTGGCAACCCCTAATGGGAGCAGCCGAAAGAAAAAGAAGAATATTCACAGTAAGATACTGGACACTAGTGGCGCAGACATGTGTAACCTGGAGGTAACTGAACTTGACCCCTGAGTTGTACCTGTATCCACGAGAAACCTGACCAATAGGAACATGCAGATGCCTGAAGCAATTCTGAAGACAATCAATAAGAAAATGATTATGTGATTATCCGACAAAAAAAATTTGCTAAAAGCAGAAATTACAACAAGTGATACAACTCTATCCTGACCAAAGGAAGAAAGCTCCTCCATATCCTCACTTTTGAATGGGAAACCAGGCCCTAACTAAGGCCAGGACAACTTGTGGCCCCCTGAGAGCCCATCTTGGCTTCACACATCCTTCAAATAGATGATCAGACACTCAATGGTCACCTGCCTTCAAATGACCTGTTACCACCACAGGAATAACTCTCTACTTGTGGTCAACCTGGGACATCCAGAAAGCATATACAGAGTGTATGGATCACCCTAAGGGGCCACTGTACTTCCAGACTATCATATGCAGTCCTATCTGTCTTTCTCTTATAGAGGCCTTGCGTGGTACTTCTCCATGCCTTCTGATGCCCTCTCTCACATCACACCAGCAACTGACAGAGGGAGAGATCAGATTCCACAACTATAGAGTCAACCCAGCCGCTCTACTTTTGCTGCTGCTGTTTTTGTAACACTGCCAGCACTTCAGTGGCCATATCATCGGTTAGATTTCTCCCTCAGATGATGTAACTGGATGGCCTTTATCTTTGACTTTAATTTTTTTTCAATCGATATTAATGCAGGCTTCAGCCTCAGCATTGTGCCAGCATGAAACTGAAGCCTCCCGACAAAACCTTCCATTTCTGTCTTTCCACTATTCCTGAGTAAAGGGGGAAAAATATCAACTGCTGCCACTCGGATGTGCAGTTTACTTTGTGAGCCCTCTGATTTGAAAGTGTCTTTAACCTCAAGGACTTATAAAAATAGGTGGACACACAGGCATATCATGATCAGTAGCTCACTGCATTAATCTCTCGTCTCATAGAAAGGCACAGTAAGACAGAGAGCAGGCTTGTGGACACAGGGTGGATCTATTGCCTATAAAATATGTCAGCTTCTGCACGTGGCATACAACACCTTAGGCTAGAAAGCTCTCCTAGCTACTGCCGTTCAGTTAAATACCATAAAGACACCATTTTCAAGCTTTGTTTTGACTAATTTTAAGTGTGATTTTGAGAGCAATTTTAATGTTTTGCTTTGAGATATATTAGAGCAGTTGAGACTGAAGCAAATGTTTATAGGCCTCCTTCAGGCTTTTTTACTTGTGCCAAGGGAGAGCCTGGAGTGAGACAAAAATATAGATTTATGAGAACGTGGTGCCAATTTCCATCTTGCTTCCTTTTTCCAAGTGGCAGCCATGGGACACATTTGGATATTACACCAGACGTTTGGCAAAAAAAAAAAAATGTTATTTAGAATATTGTTCACACATGGAAGCAGAGAAGAGTGAACCCTGAGAAACAGTGCAGCATTGAAATGAATTAGCAAATCTCCTGTAACCAATCTAATGAAGAAACACATTTGGATGTTAATACTTCTCTCTAAAAGGAGGTGGTGGTCTGCCCAACAAATGTGAAAACTTTCTATCGCATGTTTAACTTCAAACCATCAACTTTCATTACCTTTCTTCTGCCACTGAAAGTGGGCTTTTGCTCTGCTCTGAAATTCAATACCCAATGCTGTCCAGTTGAGAGTACTTTTTCATGTGCGCTAACAAGTAAGTAGCTCTAACTACAAACTGTATTAGAATAATCTCCAAAGAAGGAACATGAAAATGAATTGCAAAATGCTGCATGGAGGCTCAGTGTCATTGGTTCATGTTCTATGTGTGGCTGAATGGATTTTTCACTGGGTTTGGTTTCTCTCCCACATTCCAAATATGTGTGTTAAATTGTTCCGCAATTTCAAAGTGGCACAGCATGAGTCTGATTGTTGCCCTGCTTCCAATGTTGCAAGAGAGACAAATTGCCCAGTGGGTTTGAAAAAAGGAAGGATCAAGAGATGAAAGCATCGTGAGGGGAAAGGCAAAATCTTATTACACAGGTAATAAATAAATATTCATATTATACTGTAAAATGTATAGGCACATGAGATATGAGAAGACATTCAAACGTTAAAGATGCATACAGCGCCACCCCGCTGCCTGCGCTTGGGAAAGCAGATCATAACCTGGTTCTGCTTCAGCCTCACTATAAACCAAAAGTTAGAGTCCTACCTGTAACCACACGATCATTCAGGAAGTGGACTCCGGAGGCTGAGAATACTCTGAGAGAATGTTTTGGAACTACAGACTGGGATATCCTGCAGGGATCTCATAGTGAGAACATTGAGGAAGTTGTTGACTGCACTACTGACTACATCAACTTCTGTATGGACATTGTAGTTCCAGTAAGAACAGTACGCTGCTATGCTAACAACAAGCCATGGAATATGTGAATTTCCCATTGGGATTAATAAAGTATCTATCTATCTATCTATCTATCTAAGACCTGAGGTCCCAGCAGGGGAAA